>NC_041380.1:297076795-297145294 GCF_002162155.2 Triticum dicoccoides
GACCAAATAAAAATCTAGCCTTTTCCCAATTTTAATTCTTGGCAGATTTTAAGAACATAGAACAAGTTAAGCAATCAACCTCCACATGCAATTCTAAGAGTATAGCAACGGAATGTAAAACAATTGCATATGAAGGTAAAGGGAGGAGTTTGGAGGGAGCAAACGCAATGTAGACACGGAGATTTTTGGCGTCGTTCCGATAGGTGGTGCTATCGTACATCCTGTTGATGGAGACTTTAATCCACGAAGGGTAACGGTTGCGCGAGTCCATGGAGGCCTCCACCCATGAAGGGTCCACGAAGAAGCAACCTTGTCTATCCCACCATGGTCGTCGCCCACGAAGGACTTGCCTCACTAGGGTAGATCTTCACGAAGTAGGCGATCTCCTTGACCTTACAAACTCCTTGGTTCAACTCCACAATCTTGACGGAGGCTCCCAAGTGACACCTAACCAATCTAGGAGACACCACTCTCCAAGAGGTAATAGATGGTGTATTGATGATGAACTCCTTGCTCTTGTGCTTCAAATGATAGTCTCCCCAACACTCAACTCTCTCTCATAGGATTGGATTTGGTAGAAAGATGATTTGAGTGGAAAGCAACTTGGGAAGGCTAGAGATCAAGATTTATGTGGTTGGAATGGAATATCTTGACCTCAACACAAGTGTAGGTGGTTCTCTCTCAGAAAATGTATGTTGGAAGTGTAGGCATGTTCTGATGGCTCTCTCCATGAATGAAGAGTGGGTGGAGGGGTATATATAACCTCAACAGAAAATCTAACCGTTACACACAAATCACCAAACTCGGTGGGACCAAATCATACAACTCGGTCGGACCGATTTAGTTCAAAATGTGAACGCTAGGATTTTCGGTGGGACCAACATGTCAACTCGGTGGGACCGATGTCATTAGGGTTAGGGCATAACATAATCTCGGTGAGACCGATTACACAAACTCGGTGAGTCCGATTTTGATAATCGACTAACCAGAGAGTTGGTCAGGCAAACTCGGTGGGACCAATTCGCTCATCTCGGTAGGACCAAAATGTTACGAAAGGGAAACAGGGAGTTTGCATTGCAATCTCGGTGGGACCGATTGCTCATCTCGGTTGGACTGAAACGTTACGAAGGGAAACAGAGTGTAACGCCCTCGATGCGGCTATATCTCCCACGTGTCGAAGCATGACTTAGAGGCGTAACCTCATTGAAAGCAATGTTGCAAGTGAGGTAATCTTCACACAACCCATGTAATAAATAAGGGAAAGAGATACATAGTTGGCTTACAATCGCCACTTCACACAATTACATGAATAAAGCATTACATCAACCAGATACAATCAAGGTCTGACCATGGAACCAAAATGAAAGAAGACTACCCCAAATGCTACACAGATCCCCGATCGACCCAACTGGGCTCCACTACTGATCGACTAGAACGAAAAAACACAAAGGACAAGATCTTCATCGAGCTCCTCCTTGAGCTCGGTTGCGTCACCTGCACGGTTCAACGGCACCTGCAAGCTGGTTTTGGAAGTATCTGTGAGTCACGGGGACTCAACAATCTCACACCCTCACGATCAAGACTATTTAAGCTTATAGGAAGGGTAAAAGGTATGAGGTGGAGCTGCAGCAAGCGACTAGCATATTTGATGGCTAACATATGCAAATGAGAGCGAGAAGAGAAGGCAAAGCGCGGTCGAGAAACTATGATCAAGAAGTGATCCTAGAACAACCTATGATCAAGCATAACTCCAACACTGTGTTCACTTCCCTGACACCGCCGGAAAGAGACCATCACGGTAACACACACGGTTGATGCATTTTAAATAAGTTAAGGTTTCAGGTTTTCTACAACCGGACATTAACAAATTCCCATCTGCCCATAACCGCGGGCACGGCTTTCGAAAGTTCAAATCCCTGCAGGGGTGTCCCAACTTAGCCCATCACAAGCTCTCACGGTCAACGAAGGATATTCCTTCTCCCAAGAGAATCCGATCAGACTCGGCATCCCGGTTACAAGACATCCTCGACAATGGTAACACAAGTCTAGCAAGACCACCCGCTGTGCCGACAAATCCCGATAGGAGTTGCACATATCTCGTTCTTAGGGCACACCAGATAAGCTAAGCGTACGGGAGCCAACGTAACCCAAGTTGCCAAGGGACGGCCCCGCACGATGCTCTGGGTTGGACCAACACTTAGAGAAGCACTGGCCCAGGGGTTTAAAATAAAGATGACCCTTGGGCTGGCCTAACCCAAGGGAAAAAGAGGCTAGGTCGAGAATGGTAAAACCAAGGTTGGGCCTTGCTGGAGGAGTTTTATTCAAGGTGAACTGTCAAGGGGTTCCCATTATAACCCAACCGTGTAAGGAATGCAAAATCCGGGAACATAACACCGATATGACGGAAACTAGGGCGGCAAGAGTGGAACAAAACACCAGGCATAAGGCCGAGCCTTCCACCCTTTACCAAGTATATAGATGCATTAAGTAAATAAGATATATTGTGATATCCCAACAAATATCCATGTTCCAACATGGAACAAACTTCATCTGCAACTAACAACGCTATAAGAGGGGCTGAGCAAAGCGGTAACATAGCCAAACAACAGTTTGCTAGGACAAGGTGGGTTAGAGGCTTGGCTTAACAATATGGGAGGTAAGATAAGCAAGTGGTAGGTATCGCAGCATCGGCATAGCAAAAGAGCGAGCAACTAGCAAGCAAAGATAGAAGTGATTTCGAGGGTATGGTCATCTTGCCTGAAATCCCGCAAGGAAGAAGAATGAGTCCATGACGAAGACAAACAGACGTAGTCGAACGGGTCCTCACAAACACGATGTTATCGGAACCAACCCGAAGAAGCAACACCGGAAAGAAGCACACAACATAGTAAACAACCAACACATAAACATGGCATGATATGCGGGATGCGGTATGCGATGCATATGCAAGATTTGGAAAGGAAAGCTTGAACCTGGCCTCAACTTGGAAATCCAAGAGTGCCACTGGAAAGGGGAGGCGATTTCAGTTGAAATCGATGTAAAGATCACCGGAATCGGATGCACGGTTTGAAAATGGCAAGCAAAACAAATATGGCACCGGTCTGCGCTAAACAGCAAGTAGCCAACTAAATTCATCAAGATAAATATGCTACAACACTCAAACATGGCAACAAAATACAAGGCAGGGATCCACTCATGATGCTTGACAAAAGATGAACACTGAGCTACGGCTAATTCACTCAATAACAGGCTCAAACAAGCATGGCAAAAGTGCAAACGATAACAGGTTTCAGACTTGGTGAAATTAACAGCATGTCAGGAATTTATCATCAGGAAGCAATGTTTAGAGCATGAAAACTACATGATACAGGAACATATCAAGGAAAAGCAAGGCATGGAATGAAGCTACTCAAAGCATGTAACAAAAGTCCCTTAGTGACCATGAACCAAAAGGGATCAGAAAATACAATTGCAAGCATGTGAACATAGCAAAAACATAAACAGATTCAGACTTAGTGAAAATCTGGAGCATGGCAAAACAGTTAACGAGTAGGCATGTTTACGAGCTCGATGCACTCACTAGGAGGCATGGCGTGACAATCTAAGCATACACCCATCAAGAAGACATGGCATAGAAGCTAGACATGGCAAGAACATCAACATAGCATGCACGGATCAACAACAACAAGCTCGACAAAATTGCTAAACATGTTAACAATCTGCCAGGAACATTTTATAGCAAAAGTAGAGCTCGATTGACTCAAGCTAGGGTGCTCCATAAATTCAAACAAAGACATGGATGGATAGAGCACCACAATATTAACAAAACATCCTTACTGATCATCCTCAAAAGAGGCACGGATCACTAGGAAACAACGTGAACATATGGCATAAAAACAATAACAGGACAAGGACTTAGAATAATCCTAAGTCCCTGAAATCAGCATCGTTGAGTAAGCTACTTTGCAAGCTTGTGCTAGTCACCACAAGGATCACAAAAACACATGGCATACACCTATGTAAATATGGCATGGCATTCTACAAAACACATGTAGAGCTAAGGATCATAGCATGCACACATTAAACATGGCAAAAATGACAAAAGGGCATTTGCTGAAACAGATCTGACATAATCATCACATAACCCTCTTCCAACAGCATTTCAGGCATCAAGATGAGGTCAAATGAAAATGATGCAATCAGATGAAATGTTGTACTCGTCGAGACAAACATTTTGATATGCTACACGCACGAATCGGAGCAACGGTGATGAAGTTATGATGTGATGAAAATGCCCAAAAATACTGAAATTCTGGGGGACTTATTGAAATTTGGACCTCTCGGGAAAAGTCAACCCAGGACGGAGCGGTGCGGGACGATGAGATCCGGGATGGAGGGAGGCGTTTGGTTCGCGAACCGGTGGATCTGGTCCACCTCTCCCAGATCCGGCGAACGTGGAGCTCTGGTGAGTCGCGAGAAGTCCGACGAGTGAACTCCGGCAATGCGGGACGAGGCGACGGGGCCGGAGGGAGTCGAGGCGATGGACGGACGGTGATGCGGTGATGGTCGGTGCCGGCGCGCGAGGAAATGGGCGGCGGAGGCGAGCGTGGATGGCGGCGGGGAAACCGAGGCGGCGGGACGCGATGGAGCTCCGGTGATGCACGGCGGCGTCGGAGGGTGACGCGGTGGAGCGGCGAGCTCCCGCGGCGGAGAGGCAGAGGCGGGAGGTGGCCGTTGCCGGAGATGGGGGCGCGGCTCCGGCGACCTCTAGCGCGGGCAACGGTGGAAGGAAGAGCGGTGGCGGCGAGCTCCGGTCGCCGGAGTTGGTCGCCGGCGACGGTGCGAAGATCCGGTGAGGCTGCGGGTCTCCTCGGGCCTGGCGCGGCCCAGGGCGGGCCGGAGATGGGCTCCGCGGGCCCGTGCGCGGTGGTCGGCGCGGGAGGGCAGGTGGCGGCCCCTGATTGGACTGGAGCGGCGGCGATGGTGACGTGGCGGCCTCTGATTGGCCGAGCGACGTGGCGGCGGCGGTGGACGCATCCGGTGACGGGCGGACATGTCCAGCGGCGCGGAGGGAGTTGGATCTAGGGTTTTGTTCGTGAAAATTTCGGGGGAGGCCACATATTTATAGGTAGAGGGAGCTAGGAGAGTCCAAATGAGGTGCGGTTTTCGGCCACGCGATCGTGATCGAACGACCAAGATGATGGAGGGGGTTTTGGTGGGTTTTGGGCCACTTTGGAGGGGTGTTGGGCTGCAACACACACGAGGCCTCTTCGGTCCCTCAGATAACCGTTGGAGTATCAAACGAAGTCCAAATGGTACGAAACTTGGCAGGCGGTCTACCAGTAGTAAACCAAGGCCGCATGGCATGTCTCAGTCCAATCCGAAAATGTTTAACACCCGAACACGAAAAGAGGTAGAAAGGGACACCTGATGACATAGGAGCGCCGGATTGCAAAACGGACAACGGGGAAAATGCTCGGATGCATGAGACGAACATGTATGCAAATGAAATGCACATGATGTCATGATATGCAATGCATGACACACAAGCAAATGACAAGGCAACAACAGCTAATAACTGGAAGACACCTGGCACATCGGTCTCGGGGCGTCACAACACTCCACCACTATGAGAGGATCTCATCCCGAGATCTAGAATGGCACCGGAGGGAAAAACGGAGGAAGAAGATAAGCGGTAAAACTAAGTTGCTTATTTGACAAACGAGTGAGACCAAAGAACCTTGAGAGGTTGAACAAATAGAAAGAAAGAATGCAATGAAGAAGAACAAAGATGAAAGCACTCCGTTAGAAAAGAGGAACAAGGAACATTACTAGAACCTTGTAGGTTGAAAGACATAAGAAAAAGGGTTGCAATGGACAAGAAGTACATGCAAGCACTCCGGTAGAAACGAGATGTACAAGGAGCAATAAGGATCAATTACGACAACACTCCGGTTGGAAATGGAAGGTAAAGAATATGAGCTTGGCAATATGAAAGCACTTGGTTGAGAGTCCGGTTAGAAGAGGAATGATAGACACAACACTCCGGTTAAAAGGATAAGCACGAGGAGAACATGATCTTCACGATTCGAGATGATGATTGAAAAGAGCAACATCACAAGACCTCCGCAAGAAGGAAATAGAAGATAGATAATTGGAAGAATGGAGAAGAAAATGCCAACTTCTGTCACAAAAGAGCTTTAAAAGCCATCTTTAAGAGAAGGGTCGAACGGAGTTGTTGGAACACCAACAACGAAAAGAGTAAACTTGTTGTGGTCTTATGGAAAACATCTCAAAACTATAAGGTGAAATTCTTCCACTAACGGAAACGATAGATTTGATTGATATCAACAAGGAGACGAGAACTTATTTCACCGGGAGGATAGATGAAGAACTTAGATCATATATGAGCACCATAAATAGCAACGATCCTTAGGAAAGGTTTTAGGTGAAATATAACCCAAGATAACTCCAACGAAGAGGTTGATGGATTTAAAAACCCCATTCTTAACAACCTGTGAATCATGAAACATGAACTCAAATTATCAAGAATGACATAATACCACCTCCAATGATATGGAAGAAAGAATTGCACTCCGGATTGCACGAAGAAGAATACTTGAGCTCCTTTAGAAAAGAATGTTGATGAACACTTCGAGAAGGAAATTAAATCCTTGATGAAATCATCATGTAGAACCTTCATGAGGAACTCCGGTAAACAAAAGGATAATGAAAAGAAAGAGAAGTCGAAAACACAAGGTGAAACCTTGTAATGATTTAGATGGATCTCCGTGACAATTAGACCTTGGAACTCCGAGAAAGAAAAGATGAAACAAATGAAACCGAGAATTTGATGAGCCTCCGGAATAAAGAATTAATCACCTGGATGAACAAGAACAAGAATTACGTTATGCGTATCCTTCATCAATTTAAATTGATGACAAACAACGGATTTGGCATACTACTTATTCTCGAAGAAAAGATTAAGTAAATATCACGCCAACTTGGGAAAGTATTGAATGAACCACCGGTAGAATTGAAACAACGAATAAATTGATAAGGAAAAGAAATCTTGAACGAACCACCGTAAGAATTGAAAATGAACGAAGTAAAAAGGATGAATCACCGGGTAAGAATTAGAGAACAAATGAAGATACTTGCTAGGATTTAGATACAAGAGAACGAAGAGATCACGAGCTGATTAGAGATCACTTGAACGATGCACCGGTAAGATTTGGAGAAAGCGAGCTGAAAGCTGAAATGAATGATTCTGAGATGATGGACTCCGGATGATCAAACTGAAAAAGACTCCTGAATTACTCCAGATGGGTGAAAAGAATTCTCACAATCGAAAACAATTATGAGAGGAAGGCAACAAGCTAGAACCATGAATCTTGAAGAGAATGGATAAGATTGAGAGCAAATCTACTTCCGTTTTTAACTATAGAGAATGACGATGATAAAGACCACCATGAATTGTTGAGGTACTCCAGGATGAAGACTAGAAAGGTTGAACCAACGATGAAAAGAATTTGGAAGATCTTGGAGAAAGACATTTGACTGATGATAAATTATTCTTACGTCAAACTTTAAGATGATATTTAGGGTAGCTCCGAGAAGGGAAAAGAGTCAGGTAAGATCCTGGGAAAAGACCTATGGGTTAGGGCCCACTCAAAAGAAACACCGCTGAACGATAACTTGAAAAGGAGATAGCACCAGTTGAATTAAACGGCTTGAATTGAGATAACAACCTCGAAATAGGTTGAACGGATCTTGAATGACAAGACGAGCCTATTGAGATATCTTGAGCACTCCGGAACAAATGAATAGCGAGAAGTGAATTATTATGAGGTGCACCGGCATAAGAAAGGCATAGAAACGAGGACAAGATATGATCGACAAAGCTTGAATTGAATCCACCGGAGAAGAAAAAGAGCAAATAATGATGAACTTGAGGCTCCGTTAGTATCTACATGAGAATCACCGGATAAGAACATTGACGGAGAGCATGGAGAGACTTCCCATCAATAAAATGGATACTTGATTAAGATATATGAGTCCTTAAAGAAAAAGGGTGGGAGGGAGGGACAACAAAGACAACTTGGGACGGATGAAACGAACACCTTTGAGAAGACTTGAGTTGATCTTGCGGATGTTGAAATGATTGGATCCACTTGAGGAGGAGCACGTCGGTTGAAAAGGATTGACATGACAATCTCGATTATCAAGAAGGATTAGTATTCACATAGAAATATGAGAACACCACTTAGGAAAGGTATGGAATCAACATTGGACTTCGAAGCAACTCGAATACCACAACTCAAAACATAACAAAGGATTAGCTTGAAGAATAAGCCGGAACAAACATATGATAGAGATTTCGTCCGAAGTTTTCATGGTGGGGCCTACACGGGCTCGATCGTACAACACCATCATGTACAAGGCAGTGCACATGACATACGAAGCGTCCCCGAGTCGGCATAGCCAAGGACTCTTTAAGACACAATGAGACCACTATAAAACCAACCGTGGATAGGCGGACCACTAGACGTTGAACCCCAATTTCAAATCATACATCTGTCGGAAAGATATCCTAAGAGCTACTTGAATTCCCACTTATAAACTCCCGAAATTCTCCCGGTTATGCAATCATGTGTTGGGGATACAGGGGAAGCATAATATCTCACCCAAAACTAACAAATCCTATGCCACTTCACACAATTACATGAATAAAGCATTACATCATCCAAATACAATCAAGGTCCGACTACGGAACCAAAATAAAAGAAGACTACCCCAAATGCTACACAGATCCTACATCCAGCTGTATCCATCCTTCAACACATAACCAAGAAACCTTCGGAAATCGTTTACCTCAACCTTCGAAAAGCATCCATTATATGAGTTATGGCAATACTCCCGAACTCCCGCCCTAGTACTGGGTGGCGTCGAGGTTATCTCACCAACAACTGCATAAAAGAGATTTTCGATGTCGGCGAACTCAGGTATTCCAGAACTGCAACGATAAAATTGTGATGAAAACACCTCAGAGCTCAACTCCCCGGGACACTGCCACAACCCCTAAATGTCAGGAGGCACCAAGAACAATGTTCTCGTCACAAAACCATCAAAACGATTCCAAGATACCCGCATGATCCTAATTTTTTTTGTGAAATTTGAGAAGAGAAGAGTCAAAACTCTACGTCAGGATACCTCACCAGAGAGACGAAGGGACTGAGGAGTAAAAAGAATCCTACTCTCCGATATATATAATCCTATAAGACTCAAAACATTTTTCTAGACTCAACAACGCCAGCGATTCAATCAAGCAGGGGGCTCCTAAGTCGGGGAAGGCTCTGATACCAACTTGTAACGCCCTCGATGCGGCTATATCTCCCACGTGTCGAAGCACGACTTAGAGGCATAACCGCATTGAAAGCAATGTCGCAAGTGAGGTAATCTTCACACAACCCATGTAATACATAAGGGAAAGAGATACATAGTTGGCTTACAATCGCCACTTCACACAATTACATGAATAACGCATTACATCAACCTGATACAATAAAGGTCCGACTACGGAACCAAAATGAAAGAAGACTACCCCAAATGCTACACAGATCCCCGATCGACCCAACTGGGCTCCACTACTGATCGACTAGAACGAAACAACACAAAGGACAAGATCTTCATTGAGCTCCTCCTTGAGCTCGGTTGCGTCACCAGCACGGTTCAACGGCACCTGCAAGCAGGTTTTGGAAGTATCTGTGAGTCACGGGGACTCATCAATCTCACACCCTCGCGATCAAGACTACTTAAGCTTATAGGAAGGGTAAAAGGTATGAGGTGGAGCTGCAGCAAGCGACTAGCATATTTGATGGCTAACATATGCAAATGAGAGCGAGAAGAGAAGGCAAAGCGCGGTCGAGAAACTATGATCAAGAAGTGATCCTAGAACAACCTACGATCAAGCATAACTCCAACACCGTGTTCACTTCCCGGACACCGCCGGAAGGAGACCATCACGGTAACACACACGGTTGATGCATTTTAAATAAGTTAAGGTTTCAGGTTTTCTACAGCCGGACATTAACAAATTCCCATCTGCCCATAACCGCGGGCACGGCTTTCGAAAGTTCAAATCCCTGCAGGGGTGTCCCAACTTAGCCCATCACAAGCTCTCACGGTCAACGAAGGATATTTCTTCTCCCAAGAGAATCCGATCAGACTCGGCATCCCGGTTACAAGACATCCTCGACAATGGCAAAACAAGTCCAGCAAGACCACCCGCTGTGCCGACAAATCCCGATAGGAGCTGCACATATCTCGTTCTCAGGGCACACCGGATAAGCTAAGCGTACGGGAGCCAACGTAACCCAAGTTGCCAAGGGACGGCCCCGCAGGGTGCTCTGGGTTGGACCAACACTTAGACAAGCACTTGCCCGAGGGTTTAAAATAAAGATGACCCTTGGGCTGGCCTAACCCAAGGAAAAAAAGAGGCTAGGTGGCGAATGGTAAAACCAAGGTTGGGCCTTGCTGGAGGAGTTTTATTCAAGGTGAACTGTCAAGGGGTTCCCATTATAACCCAACCGTGTAAGGAACGCAAAATCCGGGAACATAACACCGATATGACGGAAACTAGGGCGGCAAGAGTGGAACAAAACACCAGGCATAAGGCCGAGCCTTCCACCCTTTACCAAGTATATAGATGCATTAATTAAATAATATATATTGTGATATCCCAACAAATATCCATGTTCCAACATGGAACAAACTTCATCTGTAACTAACAACGCTATAAGAGGGGCTGAGCAAAGCGGTAACATAGCCAAACAACGGTTTGCTAGGACAAGGTGGGTTAGATGCTTGGATTAACCATATGGGAGGCAAGATAAGCAAGTGGTAGGTATCGTAGCATGGGCATAGCAAAAGAGCGAGCAACTAGCAAGCAAAGATAGAAGTGATTTCTAGGGTATGGTCATCTTGCCTGAAATCCCGCAAGGAAGAAGAACGAGTCCATGAAAAAGACAAACGGACGTAGTCGAACGGGTCCTCACAAATGCGACGTTATCGGAACCAACCCGAAGTAGCAACACCGGAAAGAAGCACACAACATAGTAAACAACCAACACATGAACATGGCATGATATGCGGGATGCGGTATGCGATGCATATGCAAGATTTGGAAAGGAAAGCTTGAACCTGGCCTCAACTTGGAAATCCAAGAGTGCCACTAGAAAGGGGAGGTGATTTCGGTTGAAATCGATATAAAGATCACCGGAATCGGATGCACGGTTTGGAAATGGCAAGCTAAACAAATATGGCACCGGTCTGCGATAAACAGCAAGTAGCCAACTAAATGCATCAAGATAAATATGCTACAACACTCAAACATGGAAACAAAATAAATTGCAAGGATCCACTCATGATTCTTGACAAAAGATGAACACTGAGCTACGACTAATTCACTCAATAACAGGCTCAAACAAGCATGGCAAAAGTGCAAATGATAACAGGTTTCAGACTTGGTGAAATTAACAGCATGTCAGGAATTTATCATCAGGAAGCAATGTTTAGAGCATGAAAACTACATGATACAGGAACATATCAAGGAAAAGCAAGGCATGAAATGAAGCTACTCAAAGCATGTAACAAAAGTCCCTTAGTGACCATGAACCAAAAGGGATCAGAAAATACAATTGCAAGCATGTGAACATAGCAAAAACATAAATAGATTCAGACTTAGTGAAAATCTGGAGCATGGCAAAACAATTAACGAGTAGGCATGTTTACGAGCTTGATGCACTCACTACAAGGCATGGCATAACAATCTAAGCATACACCCATCAAGAAGACATGGCAAGAACAACAACATAGCATGCACGGATCAACAACAACAAGCTCGACAAAATTGCTAAACATGTTAACAATCTGCCAGGAAGATTTTATAGCAAAAGTAGAGCTCGATTGACTCAAGCTAGGGTGCTCTATAAATGCAAAAAAGACATGGATGGATAGAGCACCACAATTTTAACAAAACATCCTTACTGAGCATCCTCAAAAGAGAAACGGATCACTAGGAAACAACATGAACATATGACATAAAAACAATAACAGGACAAGGACTTAGAATAATTCTAAGTCCCTGAAATCAGCATCACTGAGTAAGCTACTTTGCAAGCTTGTGCTAGTCACCACAAGGATCACAAAAATACATGGCGTACACCTCTGTAAAGATGGCATGGCATTCTACAAAACACATGTAGAGCTCAGGATCATAGCATGCACACATTAAACATGGCCAAAATGACAAAAGGGCATTTGCTGAAACAGATCTGATATAATCATCACATAGCCCTCTTCCAACATCATTTCGGGCATCAAGATGAGCTCAAATGGAAATTATGCAATGAGATGAAATGATGTACTCGTCGAGACGAACATTTTGATATGCTACACGTACGAATCGGAGCAACGGTGATGAAGTTATGATGTGATGAAAATGCCCAAAAATACTAAAATTCTGGGGGACTTAGTGAAATTTGGACCTCTCGGGAAAAGTCAACCCGGGACGGAGTGGTGCGGGACGACGAGATCCGGGATGGAGGGAGGCGTTTTGTCCGCGAACCGGTGGATCTGATCCACCTCTCCCAGATCCGTCAAACGTGGAGCTCCGGCGAGGCGCGAGAAGTCCGACGAGTGAACTCCGGCGATGCGGGACGAGGCCACGGGGCCGGAGGGAGGCGAGGCGATGGCCGGACGGCGATGCGGTGATGGTCGACACTGGCGCGTGAGGAAATGGGCGGCGGAGGTGAGCGTGGATGGCGGCGGGGAAACCGAGGTAGCGGGACGCGATGGAGCTCTTGTGATGCACGGCGGCGTCAGAGGGTGACGCGATGGAGCGGCAAGCTCCCGCGGCGGAGAGCCAGAGGCAGGAGGCGGCCATTGCCGGAGATGGGGGCGCGGCTCCGGCGACCTCTGGCACGGGCGACGGTGGGAGGAAGAGCGGTGACGGCGAGCTCTAGTCGCCGGAGATGGTCGCCGGCGACGGCGTGAAGATCCGGCGAGGCTGCTGGTCTCCTCGGGCCCGGCGCGGCCCGGGGCGGGCCGAAGATGGGCTCCGCGGGCCCATGCGCGGTGGACGGCGCGGGGAGGGCAGGTGGCGGCCCCTGATTGGACTGGAGCGGCGGCGACGGTGACGGGGCGGCCTCTGATTGGCCGGGCGACGTGGCGGCGACGGTGGACGCATCCGGTGACGGACGGACATGTCCGGCGGCGCGGAGGGAGTTGGATCTAGGGTTTTGTCCGCGAAAATTTCAGGGGAGGCCACATATTTATAGGTAGAGGGAGCTAGGAGAGTCCAAAAGAGGTGCGGTTTTTGGCCACGCGATCGTAATCAAACGACTGAGATGATGGAGGGGGTTTAGGTGGGTTTGGGCCACTTTGGAGGGGTGTTGGGCTGCAACACACACGAGGCCTTTTCGGTCCCTCGGATAACCTTTGGAGTATCAAACGAAGTCCAAATGGTACGAAACTTGGAAGGCGGTCTACCGGTAGTAAACCATGGCCGCATGGCAAGTCCCGGTCCAATTCGAAAATGTTTAACACCCGCACACGAAAAGAGGTAGAAAGGGACACTGGATGACATAGGAGTGCCGGATTGCAAAACAGACAACGGGAAAAATGCTCGGATGCATGCGGCGAACATGTATGCAAATGAAATGCACATGATGACATGATATGCAATGCATGACACACAAGCAAATGACAAGGCAACAACAGCGAATAACTAGAAGACACCTGGCACATTGGTCTCGGGGCGTCCCACAGCGAGATTACAATCCCATCTTTGTGAGACCGAGATCCCTATCGGTGAGACCGAAAAGACTAGCGTTTGTGGCAGTGGCTATGTCAAGTGGACTCGGTGGCGCCGGAGAGATCAAATCGGTGGGGCCGAGTTTGACTTTTGGTTTGGGACATATTTGGATATGAGAAAGTAGTTGAGGGTTTTGGAGCATATCACTAAGCATTTTGAACAAGTAACTCATTAAGCAACACCTCACCCCCTCTTAATAGTATTGGCTTTCCTATGGACTCAATGTGATCTTGAATCACTAAAAATGAAATGTAGAGTCTTGTGCTTTGAGCTTGAGCCAATCCTTTTGTCCTTAGCATTTTGAGGGGTCCACTTTCTAATCCATGCCATGCCAATCATTAAGCTTTTCCTGAAATATTTATCTTGAAATAGCATTAGCTCAATGAGCTATATGTTGTAAGGAATTACCAAAACCACCCAGGGATGGTTGCACTTTCAATCTCCCCCTTTTTGGTAATTGATGACAACATATAGATCAAATCTTCGACAAATGATTATAAGATTGAAAACCAACGTCGCTTTGAGAAGTATGTGATAAGCAAGAGCTCCCCCTAAATTTGTGCATTATTTAAAATTTGCTTTTGAATGCAAATGCACAATCGATTAGGATCATGGGTTACTCTTCCATGTCACATACATCTTGGTGGAGCGCTCAAAATGATAGAAATCAAAAGCATGCACTCATCACCAAGCAAGTGAATGATCATATATGGAATATAAAGGATATCATCATTCAACCAAACATTAATGTAGCATATGATCAACCACATGATCATATAAGTATCTCGCAAGGACAGACATAAAGTATCTCACACAAGCACACAATAAAGGTTCAACCAAAATAGCAAGAGAGATAAAAAGCAGCAAACACTCTCTCTCGAAGCCTATGATCTATACATGTTTCTCCCCCTTTGACAACAAGTTACCAAAAAGTTTGAAAATGCATAGTGCTATACGTCTCTCAGGCTTGATCTATGGGAGGTGGCGTAGATAGAACTCCAAGGACGAAGGCTTCCGATGAAGTAGTTGGAGCTGGTGGAGTAGGTGCTAGAGGTGGCACTGGAGCTGTAGCTACTGGTGCTGACACTGAAGCTCTAGCATCTGAGACTGGCACTACAGCAGACCTTGGACCTCGTGGCACACGCTTGAAAGCATCAGTGATTGCTTTTCCTCTCCTCTCCTCTGCTTCCTCCTGAAGCTGCTCAACTGCAGTCTGAATCTCAGTCACCTTCAGATCAAGATCATAGAATTTTGTCTCCACAATCCTCTCCAGGCTCTCCTGATTCCGAGTCAGGGTGGCCAAGACCTTCTCAATCCTCAGTGTAGCTTGAATCAGATATCCAAGCTGATCTTGCTTGCTCTTCAAGAATACTTGAGATGCCTCTTCACCAGTTGACATCCTTGTAGCTTTCTCTGCTCTTGCCTTCTCTCTCTTCTCATGTGCTTGCACAGATGATGGATGTTCCTCAGTCATCACAATAGTATTATCTTCAAAATCAAGATATAAGGGTAGATGCTCCTTGTCTAGCAAATAAGTACCTATGCCCATCTTGTAGTCGATGATCTCCTGAATGTGTGGAGCATACCCACAACTTCTCTTCTGGTCAGCAGCAGTCCTCTTGATTGTTTCTACCATTAAGCTCATAACCTTGAACTTCTGAGGGACATCAAACAGTTGGAGCAGATTGATAGAATGCCCTCCGATCATCTTTTGATCTCCTGACTTGGGTAGCAGAGTGTGCCTTAAGATCCAGTTAATGGTAGGCAGACCAGACAACAGATAGTGTACAGATCCAAGCCTATGTGTTTCCAAAGCTTTATGAGGGATCTCTTTGTACATATTTGCCATGGAGTTGTGGTCTTTCTTCTTCTTGGTATATACATCCAAGTCATCTTCATGCTTTGTAGGGGCATTGCTCAGTTTGGCCCATTCATCAACTATGGACTGGTACCTGATACCCTCAGACATCCAAACTATCCTTCCATTTGGATAGAAGTGGGCAGTGGAGTAAAACTGCATGATCAGCTCATCATTCCATTTAGTGAGCTTTTGTCCGACGAATTCATCTACCCCACAAGTCTTAAAGCTGTCATACACTCCTGGGAAGTGATCTTCATTTTCCTGGATGTATTCCCAATTGACCCATCTCATGTCACACACTATGGGCTTCTTGTCAAGCAGAATGGTTTCATAGAAATCTTGTTGTTCCTTTGTATGGAACCTGTAGTCAATAGCAGTTCTCCTCCTGACAGCATATGGATAAGACTCTCTCCACAATCTCGGTCCTGAGTCTCTCCTAATGTGCATGTCCTTAGCGACTGGATGAGCATCATTGTGGTCAGGGATCTTGGGTTTCAATTTCCTCAAAATATGAGAATCATCATCTTCTTCTTCAGCTTCAGGCACTGGGGCCTTGTTCTTCTCCTCAGCAGGTATACTTCTTGTGTTCCTCTTGGGCTTTGGGGGCTTCGGAGCAGCAGCCTTGGGAGAAGTTTTGGGCTTAGATGGAGCAGCCCCTGACTTGATTGCATCTCCCATAAGCTTCTGAGTCTTAGGAGCTAGTGCAGCATCCTCTTCCTCTTCCTCTTCTTTTGGATCTCTCATTATGGATGATCTGCCAAGCACTCTAGCAGTGGTCTTCTTGACCCTTTCCTTCCTTTTCTTTCCTTCTCCAACTACCTGTTCAGTTGGCTTGGAGGTTTCTGCAGTTGAGGCTCTCGCCTTAGACATAGGAACTCTTTTTGCTGGTGCCTTCTTGTTCATCCCTGGCTTAACTATAGCAGCTGTGCCATACTCCTTTTTAGCACCTTTCTCTTGGAGCTGACTTCCTCATTAACAACCACATAGTCCTCATCTTCAGATCTCGAGGTTTTCTTCTTCCTGGATCTGGTTGCTACCTTTGGCAAGTTGCTTGGAGTGCTCCTACTTCCATCATCGGAAGTGCTGGAGGGACTAGTGACCTCACTCAATTAAACCTGCTCCTCAGACTTGTTCTGGCTGTCACTTTGATCAAACATCTTGCAGGCAAACTGTCAGCAGACCCTGTGAATAGGTTGTGGATGAGGTAGAGTAGATGAGCATCACAAAGTGCAGAGTTTTTGCAATACAGATGACTTAAAAACTTAGTTTTAGTTCTTCACAGATAGCATTTCGGATCTACCGATTTGTAAACTCGGTGAGACCGAAGCAACTTTTGGAACCTAAACTTGTGAACTCGGTCAGACCGAGTCACAGTTCAGTGGCACCGAGACTGCTAGGGTTTCACAGAGAATCGAACTCGGTCACACCGATTTGCAATTTTTGGTCAGACCGAAAGGCATGTGCAATGGCCTAAGCCAAATCGGTGAGACCGATTTCTACAACTCGGTCGGTCCGAGATGAGTTCGGCGGAGACCTAACCCTAAATTTTCAAATCTAATCTACGGGGTGCTTTCGCTGGACAGGATGATTTCATACGTGGCAAGAATCATGGCAAAGCAATGTGCTACGGATCGAAGTTAAGGAATAGCACAAAGATCAAGTTCATACCCTACTTCGGCGGTGAACTTGCTACAGCGGCAACGGCAGGGCAGATTGCCGTTAACGGCGGCGGAGACCACCGGCAGGAGGTCGCTGGCAGCGAGAGGACGATCCGGAGACCCGAGGAGGCAGAGCAGGTCACGCGCGGGTGAAAGGTTTTGGAAAATTTTCCAAATTTTGACCCGTCAGTATATATAACCTGACCCTATCGGTGTGACCGAGTGGAACAACTCAGTGGCACCAAGATGCAAAACTGTGAGCAGTTACTGCAACTCTGTGTGACCTAAAAGTTCTAATCGGTTGCACCGAGATTGAAAACCTAGATCAACTTAGTGATCTCGGTATGACCGAAATGGATGACTCAGTCATACCTAAATGCACAAAGAGGTTTTGGAAGTTTAGGTCTATGACGAATCGGGGACTCCGAGTGCTCCTCACACAGAGTGGTTCGAATCTGACTTGATCAAACTTTGTGATGTAGCATGAATAGAGTTTGAGACCATAAAAGCATAGATAGCTAGAGGAAGTTCTTAGGCATTCTTGTCCATCCATTTGGCAAAAGAGAAAAAGCCGAACAATCAAAGCAACAAATGGATGTCCTCGAATGAGTAAAATATGCATCCAACATGCTCACACAATAAGATGACAAATGAAATATGTGACAAAGCATGCACAATCACTCTAGCATCTATCAAGCAATTTGGCGATGACTAGGTCATCTATATATGAGTATATTGACTTAGGAGTCAAATGAGAACATTTGATTGTAGGTCATACTCATCACTTAAGCACAAGTGGGGTTGTGATACGTCTCGAACGTATCTATAATTTTTGATTGCTCCATGCTATATTATCTACTGTTTTGTACTATATTGGGCTTTATTTTCCACTTTTATATTATTTTTGGGACTAACCTATTAACCGGAGGCCCAGCCCAGAATTGCTGTTTTTTGCCTATTTCAGTGTTTCGAAGAAACGGAATATCAGACGGAGTCCAAACGGAATAAAATCTTCGGGAACGTGATTTTCTCACCGAACGTGATCCAGGAGACTTGGACCCTGCTCTAAGGAACAAAAGAGGCGGTCACGAGGGTGGGGGGTTCCCCCCGTAGGGCGCGCCCCCTGCCTCGTGGGCCCCTCGTTGCTCCTCCGGCGTACTTCTTCCTCCTATATATACACACATACCCCCAAACGATCAGAACAGGTGTCAAAAACCTAATTCCGGCGCCATAACTTTCTGTATCCACGAGATCCCATCTTGGGGGCTGTTCCAGAGCTCCGCCGGAAGAGGGCCGTCATCACGGAGGGCTTCTACATCATCATAGCCTCTCCGATGAAGTGTGAGTAGTTTACCTCAGACCTTCGGGTCCATAGTTAGTAGCTAGATGGCTTATTCTCTCTCTTTGAATCTCAATACAAAGTTCTCCCCCTCTCTCGTGGAGATCTATTTGATGTAATCTTCTTTTTGCGGTGTGTTTGTTGAGATCGATGAATTGTGGGTTTATGATCAAGTCTATCTATGAATAATATTTGAATCTTCTCTGAATTCTTTTATGTATGATTGGTTATCTTTGCAAGTCTCTTCGAATTATCCGTTTGGTTTGGCCAACTAGATTGGTAGTTCTTGCCATGGGAGAAGTGCTTAGCTTTGGGTTCGATCTTGCGGTGTCCTTACCCAGTGACAGAAGGGGCAGCAAGGCACGTATTGTACCGTTGCCATCGAGGATAACAAGATGGGGTTTATTTCATATTGCATGAATTTATCTCTCTACATCATGTCATCTTGCTTAAGGCATTACTCTATTTTTAACTTAATACACTAGATGCATGTTGGATAGCGGTCGATGAGTGGAGTAATAGTAGTAGATGCAGAATCGTTTCGATCTACTTGTCACGGATGTGATGCCTATATACATGATCATGCCTAGATATTCTCATAATTATGCACAATTCTATCAATTGCTCAACAGTAATTTGTTCACCCACCGAAGAATACTTATGCCCTTGAGAGAAGCCACTAGTGAAACCTATGGCCCCCGGGTCTATTCTCATCATATCAATCTCCATCACTTTTATATTATTTTGCTATTTACTTTGCCTTTACTTTTTACTTTGCATCTTTATATCAAAAATACCAAAAATATTCTATCTATCAGATCTCACTCTTGTAAGTGACCGTGAAGGGCTTGACAACCCCTAATCACGTTGGTTGCGAGTAGCTATCGCTTTGTGCAGGTACGAGGGACTTGAGTGTGGGCTCCTACTGGATTGATACCTTGGTTCTCAAAAACTGAGGGAAATACTTACGCTACTCTGCTGCATCATCCCTTCCTCTTCGGGGAAAACCAACGCAAGCTCAAGACGTAGCAAGAAGGATTTCTGGCGCCGTTGCCGGGGAGTCTACGCAAAAAGTCAACATACCAAGTACCCATCACAATCCCTATCTCTCGCATTACATTATTTGCCATTTGCCTCTCATTTTCCTCTCCCCCACTTCACCCTTGCCATTTTATTCGCCCTCTCTCTCTCACTATCCTCCCTCTCTTTCTCTATTTGCCTCTTTTGCCCATTTCTTGTTTGCCCGTATGGTTGGAATAGTTGTTTATTTATTACTAAACAAAGAACCTAAGATCTATGGATCATCATCCGCTTGGTAATCTGTAACGCCCCGAGACCGATGTGCAGGGTGTCGTCCAGTTATTCGCTGTTGTTGCCTCGTCATTGCTTGCGTGTCATGCATTGCATATCATGTCATCATGTGCATTTCATTTGCATACATGTTCGTCTCACGCATCCGAGCATTTTTCCCGTTGTCCGTTTTGCAATCCGGCGCTGCGTTCTCCTCCGGTGGTCATTTCTACCTTTCTTTCATGTGTGGGGATTAAACATTTCCGGATTGGACCAAGATTTGTCAAGCGGCCTTGGCTTACTACCGGTAGACCGCCTGTCAAGTTTCGTACCATTTGGACTTCGTTTAATGCTCCAACGGTTAACCGAGGGACCGAGAAGGCCTCGTGTGTGTTGCAGCCCAACACCTTTCCAAAGTGGCCCAAAACCCACCTAAACCCTCTCCATCATCTAGAGCGTTCGATCATGATCGCGTGGCCGAAAACCACACCTCATTTGGACTCTCCTAGCTCCCTCTACCTATATATATGTGGCCATCCCCGAAATTTTCGCGGATGAACCCTAGCCCCGCTCCTCTCGCATCGCCGGACATGCCCACCCGGTCGCCGGACATGTCCGCGCCGCCGCCACGTCGCCCGGCCAATCGCATCGCGCCACGTCGTCCCACTACTGCTCTCCTCCAACCCCCGCGCGCCACGTCGCCGCCAACGGGATCCCCTCTCTCCTCCGCCGTCGCGGGCCCGCGCGGCCCAGATCCGGCCCGCGGGGCCCGAATCGCCGCCCGCCGCCACCAAGTGCGCCCGCGCCTCCTCGCCAGGCGTCCCGTGCCGCCGCTCGTGCTTCACCGGCGTGCTCCGCCGCGCCGCCACATCGTTGCCTCGCCGGCGTGCTCCGCCGCCCCGCCGCGCGGTGAGGTCCCCGCGCCACCGCCCGTGTGGTCTCCGCGCCTCGCCCAGGTGCTCCGGCGAGCGGCCCGGCCTCGCCGGTGTCAACCACTCCTTCCAACTCCGGCTGCCTCTGCCGCCGTCGTCGTCAATTCCGGCGAGTGCGCCGCTGCCTCGTTATCCGTGCAATGTGGATCTGAGATCTAGATCCTCTCCACAGTTGACTTTTTCTCCTCTAACCCTAACCTTTTTGCATTTTTCATCGCATCACAACTCCTCATCCGTAACTCCGTTTTGGGAATATAGCATATCACAATGTTCGTCTCAGAGAGTACATCATTTCATCTCATTGCATAATTTTCATTTGAGCTCATCTTGATGCCCGAAATGCTGTTAGAAGAGTGCTACTTGAGTTAATTGTCAGATCTGCTGCTCCATTTAGATATTTGTCTTTTTTGCCATGATTATTGTGTGCATGATATGCCCATGAGCTCTACATATGTTTTGTTATATGTTTTGCCATCTTTCCAGAGGTGCAACCCATGTATTTTTGTGATGTGTGTGGTGACTATCACAAGCTTGCAAAGTGAGGCACTTGGTAATGCTGATTTCAGGGACTTAGCATTTCCACTAAGTCCTTGAGCTGTTTATCTCATATGGTCATATGTTCATGTTGTTTCCTAGTGATCCGTGCCTCTTTTGAGGATGATCAGTAAGGATGTTTTGTTAATCTTGTAGTGCTCTATCTATCCATGTCTTTGTTTACATTTATGGAGCACCCTAGCTTGAGTCAATCAAGCTCTACTTTTGTCATTTCGTGAATCTGGGCAGATTGTCTACTTGGTAGCAATTTTGTCGAGGATGTTGTAGTTGATCCGTGCATGATATGGTATTGTTCTTGCCATGTCTAGCTTGAATTTTGTGTATTCTTGATGGGTGTATGCTTAGATTGTCATGCCTTGCTCTGTAGTGAGTGCATCGAGCTCGTAAACTTGCCTACTTGATATCTGTTTCAGCATGCTCCAGTTTTCACAGTCTGTGATCTGATTATGTTTTTGCCATGTTCACATGCTTGCAATTGTATTTTCTGATTCCTTTTGGCTCAAGGTCACTAAGGGACTTTTGTTAAGCTCTTTGAGTAGCTCCATGCCATGCTTTACTTTGCCATGTTCAGGCCCTGTAGCATATAGTTTTGCTGCTCCAAAGTGTGCTATCTGATCTGAAATTCCAGGCTTGTGTTAATTTCACTAAGTCTGAAACCTGTTTACCGTTTGCATTTTTGCCATGCTTGTTTGAACCTGTTAATGGATGAATTGGCCATAGCTCAGTGTTCATCTTTTGTTAAGAATTATGAATGGATCCCTGCCATGTATTTTGTTGCCATGATTGAGTGCTGTAGCATGTTCATCTTGTTGCATTTAGAAGGCTACTTGCTGTATATCGCAGACCGGTGCCATATTTGAATTGCTCGCCATTTCCAAACCGTAACTCCGATTCCAGTGATCCTTATATCGTTTTCAAGCGATTTCATCTCACCTTTCCAGTGGCACACTTGGATTTCCAAGTTGAGGCCAGGTTCATTCATTCCTTGTCAAATCATGCATATGCATCGCATACCGCATCTCGCATATCATATCATGTTCATGTGTTGGTTGTTTACTATGTTGTGTGCTTCTTTCTGGTGTTTGCTTCTTCGGGTTGGTTCCGATATCGTCGTGTTTGTGAGGACCCGTTCGTCTACGTCCGTTTATCTTCTTCTTGGACTCATTTTTCTTCCTTGCTGGATTTTAGGCAAGATGATCATACCCTCGAAATCACTTCTATCTTTGCTTGCTTAGTTGCTCGCTCTTTTGCTATTCCTATGCTGCGATACCTACCACTTGCTTATCATGCCCCCCATATTGTTGAACCAAGCCTCTAACCCACCTTGTCCTAGCAAACCGTTGTTTGGCTATGTTACCGCTTTGCTCAGCCCCTCTTATAGCGTTGTTAGTTGCAGGTGAAGATTGAAGATTGTTCCTTGTTGTAACATGGAGATGTTGTTCCTTGTTGGAACATGTTTACTAGTTGGGATATCACACTATATCTTATTTAATTAATGCATCTATATACTTGGTAAAGGGTGGAAGGCTCGGCCTTATGCCTGGTGTTTTGTTCCACTCTTGCCGCCCTAGTTTCCGTCATATCGGTGTTATGTTCCCGGATTTTGCGTTCCTTACGCGGTTGGGTTATAATGGGAACCCCTTGACAGTTCGCTTTGAATAAAACTCCTCTAGCAAGGCCCAACCTTGGTTTTACCATTTGCCACCTAGCCTTTTTCCCTTGGGAGTCTCGCATCCCGAGGGTCATCTTTATTTTAACCCCCCCGGGCCAGTGCTTGTCTAAGTGTTGGTCCGAACTAGAGTCCTTTGCAGCGCCACCTCGGGGAAACTTGAGGGCTGGTTTTAGTTGTACAGAGCGCTCATCCGGTGTTGTCCTGAGAACAAGATATGTGCAACTCCTATCAGGATGTCGGCGCATCGGGCGGTCTTGCTGGACTTGTTTTACCATTATCGAGGATGTCTTGAAGAACCGGGATACCGAGTCTGATCGGAATGTCTCGGGAGGAGGTCTATTCCTCCATTGACCGTGAGAGCTTGTCATGGGCTAAGTTGGGACACCCCTGCAGGGATTTGAACTTTCGAAAGCCGTGCCCGCGGTTATGGGCAGATGGGAATTTGTTAATGTCCGGTTGTAGAAAACCTGAAGTTGACCTTAATTAAAATACATCAACCGCGTGTGTAACCGTGACGGTCTCTTCTCGGCGGAGTCCGGGAAGTGAACACGGTGTTGGAGTTATGCTTGATGTTGGTTGTTTCAGGATCACTTCTTGATCATACTTTTATCGACCGTGCTTTGCCTTCTCTTCTCGCTCTCATTTGCATATGTTAGCCACCATATATGCTAGTCGCTTGCTGCAGCTCCACCTCATACCTTTACCTTACCCATAAGCTTAAATAGTCTTGATCGCGAGGGTGCGAGATTGCTGAGTCCCCGTGGCTCACAGATACTTCCAAAACCAGTTTGCAGGTGTCGATGAGTCCATGCAGATGACGCAACTAAGCTCAGGAGGAGCTCGATGAAGATCTTGTCCTTTGTGTTGTTTCGTTATAGTTAATCAGTAGTGGAGCCCAGTTGGGGTCGATCGGGGACCTTGTCGCATTTGGGGCTCTTCTTTTATTTTGGTTCCGTAGTCGGACCTTGATTGTATTTGGATGTTGTAATGCTTTATTCATGTAATTGTGTGAAGTGGCGATTGTAAGCCAACTATGTATCTCTTTCCCTTATGTATTACATGGGTTGTGTGAAGATTACCTCACTTGCGACATTGCTTTCAATGCGGTTATGCCTCTAAGTCGTGCTTCGACACGTGGGAGATATAGCCGCATCGAGGGCGTTACATAATCTTTTTAAGAGATCCAGTTACGTTGAACCAACTGCTAGTGAGTTTTGTGCACTAGATTATCTTTATGAGGTTTTGCTTGAAATCCATGAATCTGAAAAGTGTGATGAAGTACTTCATGAAGTGATTCACGATAGATCTTTGAATAAAAAGCATGATTGCAATGATGATAGTATAAATTCTATTAATATAAATTGTGCTAATAATATGCAAAACCCTAAGCTTGGGGATGCTAGCTTTGCTATGTCCTCTACTTGTTGCAGTGATCATGATTGGGGTGATTCTTCTTATGATCTTGAAAATTTATTTAAGCCCCATGATGAATATGAGATTGATTATAATGTTTGCAATAATATTGAAAGTGCGTTTGGAAAGGTCATGACTTTAGTTAATGTTAATCCCACTATTTTGGAAGAGTGTCAACTTTACATGCATGTGGATCATGTTGAAAGTATTCTATGTGATAGCTATTTTGTTGAATTTTCTTATGATCCTACATGTAATCATTACGAGAGAGGAAAATATGGTGGTAGAAATTTTCATGTTACTAAATTACCTCTTGTTATGTTGAGATTGCTATTGTTTCTTTCCGCTTCCTTGCATATGCTAGCTTTTGCTTGCCTTGATAATTTGTTTGCCTATAAGATTCCTATGCATAGGAAGTATGTTAGACTTAGATGTGTTTGTCACGTGTTTTATGATGCTCTCTTTGTGCTTCAATTCTTGTCTTTCATGTGAGCATCATTGAAATATTATGCCTAGCTATAAGGCTTTAAAGAAAAGCACTTGTTGGGAGACAACCCAATATTTATCCTTGCTGTTATTTAATAAATAAATTATTTAAACTCTGTTTAGGCTGTGTTTTTTGTGTTTAGTTAGTGTTTGTGCCAAGTAGAACCGTTGGGAAGACTTGGGGAAAGTCTTGTTGAACTTGCTGTAAAAAAACAGAAACTTTAGGGCTCACGAGAACTGCTGTCATTTTTATTTGAAGAGTGATATTTAGTTAATTCCTTTTGAAGATGATTAATAGATGAATTCCTCACGTCCAGCAATTTATTTTAGAATTTTTGGGGTTCAAGATCTTGCCTAGCTATAGATTACTACAGAGTGTTCTGTTTTTGACAGATTCTGTTTTCGTGTGTTGTTTGCTTATTTTGATGAATCTATGGCTAGTAAAATAGTTTATAATCCATAGAGAAGTTGGAATACAGTAGGTTTAACACCAAAATAAATAAAGAATGAGTTCATTACAGTACCTTGAAGTGGTCTTTTGTTTTCTTTCGCTAACGGAGCTCACGAGTTTTCTATTTTGAGTTTTGTGTTGTGAAGTTTTCAAGTTTTGGGTGAATTCTTTTGATGGATCATGGAACAAGGAGTGGCAAGAGCCTAAGCTTGGGGATGCCCATGGCACCCCCAATATAATCCAAGGACACAAAAAAGTTAAAGCTTGGGGATGCCCCGGAAGGCATCCCCTCTTTTCGTCCACTTCCATCGGTAATTTACTTAGAGCTATATTTTTATTCACCAACATGATATGTGTTTTGCTTGGAGCGTCTTGTATTATTTGTGTATTTGTTTGCTAATATGCCACAATCATCCTTGCTGTACACACCTTTTGAGAGAGCCATACATGAATTAAAATTTGATAGAATACTCTATGTGCTTCACTTATATCTTTTGAGCTAGATAATTTTGCTTTATGTGCTTCACTTATATCCTTTGAGCTAGATAATTTTGCTATATGTGCTTCACTTAGATCTTTTAGAGCACGGTGGTTAATTCATTTTAAAGAAACTATTGATCTCTCACGCTTCACTTAAATTAATTTGAGAGTCTCTTAATAGCATGGTAATTTTCCTAATAATAATATGCTTGGTATTCAAGATTTGTGAAACTTTCTTTTGAGTGTGTTGAATACTAAGAAAAGATTGAAGCATGATAATTGTTTTGAGATATGGAGGTGATAATATTAAAGTCATGCTAGTTGAGTAGTTGTGAATTTAAAGAATACTTGTGTTGAAGTTTGTGATTCTCGTAGCATGTACGTATGGTGAACCGTTATGTGATGAAGTCGGAGCATGATTTATTTATTGATTGTCTTCCTTATGAGTGGCGGTCGGGGACGAGCGATGGTCTTTTCCTATCAATCTATCCCCCTAGGAGCATGCGCGTAGTACTTTGCTTTGTTAACTTCTAGATTTTTGCAATAAGTATATGAGTTCTTTATGACTAATGTTGAGTCCATGGATTATACGCACTCTCACCCTTCCACCCTTGCTGGCCTCTCTAATACCGCGTACATTTCGCCGGTATCATACACCTACCATATACCTTCCTCAAAACAGCCACCATACCTACCTATTATGGCATTTCCATAGCCATTCCGAGATATATTGCCATGCAACTTTTCACCATCTAGTTCATCATGACACATCCATCATTGTCATATTGCATATCCCGGTACACCGCCGGATGCATTCACATAGAGTAATATTTTGTTCTAAGTATCGAGTTGTAATTGTTGAGTTGTAATAAAAATAAAAGTGTGATGATCATTATTATTAGAGCATTATCCCGGTGAGGAAAGAATGATGGAGACTATGATTCCCCCACAAGTCGGGATGAGACTCTAGACGAAAAATAAAAAAAAGAGGCCAAAGAAGCCCCCAAAAAAGAGAAAGGCCATAAAAAAGAGAAATGCCATATAAAATAATAAAAAAATGAGAGAAAAAGAGAGAAGGGACAATGTTACTATCCTTTTACCACACTTGTGCTTCAAAGTAGCACCATGATCTTCATAGTAGAGAGTCTCTCATGTTATCACTTTCATATACTAGTGGGAATCTTTCATTACAGTACTTGGCTTGTATATTCCAATGATGAGCTTCCTCAAATTGCTCTAGGTATTCATGAGCAAGCAAGTTGGATGCACACCCACTAGTTTCTTTTGTTGAGCTTTCATATACTTATAGCTCTAGTGCATCCGTTGCATGGCAATCCCTACTCACTCACATTGATATCTATTAATGGGTATCTCCATAGCCCGTTGATACGCCTAGTTGATGTGAGACTATCTTCTCCCTTTTTATCTTCTCCATAACCACCATTCTATTCCACCTATAGTGCTATATCCATGGCTCACGCTCATGTATTGCGTGAAGATTGAAAAAGTTTTGAAAAAGTTAGAGTATGAAACAATTACTTGGCTTGTCATCGGGGTTGTGCATGATTTAAATACTTTGTGTGGGGAAGATGGAGCATAGCCAGACTATATGATTTTGTAGGGATAACTTTCTTTAGCCATGTTATTTTGAGAAGACATAATTGCTTTGTTAGTATGCTTGAAGTATTATTATTTTCTATGTCAATATAAACCTTTGTCTTGACTCTTTCTAATCTGAATATTCATACCACAATTAAGAAGATTTGCATTGAAATTATGCCAAGTAGCACTCCGCATCAAAAATTCTCTTTTTATCATTTACCTACTCGAGGACGAGCAGGAATTAAGCTTGGGGATGCCTGATACGTCTCCAACGTATCTATAATTTTTGATTGCTCCATGCTATATTATCTACTGTTTTGGACTATATTGGGCTTTATTTTCCACTTTTATATTATTTTTGGGACTAACCTATTAACCGGAGGCCCAGCCCAGAATTGCTGTTTTTTGCCTATTTCAGTGTTTTGAAGAAACGGAATATCAAACGGAGTCCAAATGGAGTAAAATCTTCGGGAACGTGATTTTCTCACCGAACGTGATCCAGGAGACTTGGACCCTGCTCCAAGGAACAAAAGAGGTGGTCACGAGGGTGGGGGGCGCCCCCTAGGGCGCGCCCCCTGCCTCGTGGGCCCCTCGTTGCTCCTTCGGCGTACTTCTTCCTCCTATATATACACATGTACCCCCAAACGATCAGAACAGGAGCCAAAAACCTAATTCTGCCGCCGCAACTTTCTGTATCCACGAGATCCCATCTTGGGGCTTGTTCCGGAGCTCCGCCGGAAGAGGGCCGTCATCATGGAGGGCTTCTACATCATCATAGCCTCTCCGATGAAGTGTGAGTAGTTTACCTCAGACCTTCGGGTCCATAGTTAGTAGCTAGATGGCTTCTTCTCTCTCTTTGAATCTCAATACAAAGTTCTCCCCCTCTCTCGTGGAGATCTATTTGATGTAATCTTCTTTTTGCGGTGTGTTTGTTGAGATCGATGAATTGTGGGTTTATGATCAAGTCTATCTATGAATAATATTTGAATCTTCTCTGAATTCTTTTCTGTATGGTTGGTTATCTTTGCAAGTCTCTTCGAATTATCCATTTGGTTTGGCCAACTAGATTGGTAGTTCTTGCCATGGGAGAAGTGCTTAGCTTTGGGTTCGATCTTTCGGTGTCCTTACCCAGTGAAAGAAGGGGCAGCAAGTGTCGTATTGTATCGTTGCCATCGAGGATAACAAGATGGGGTTTATTTCATATTGCATGAATTTATCTCTCTACATCATGTCATCTTGCTTAAGGCGTTACTCTGTTTTTAACTTAATACTCTAGATGCATGCTGGATAGCAGTCAATGAGTGGAGTAATAGTAGTAGATGCAGAATCGTTTCGATCTACTTGTCACGGACGTGATGCCTATACACATGATCATGCCTAGATATTCTCATAATTATGCACAATTCTATCAATTGCTCAACAGTAATTTGTTCACCCATCAAAGAATACTTATGCTCTTGAGAGAAGCCACTAGTGAAACCTATGGCCCCCGGGTATATTCTCATCATATCAATCTCCATCACTTTTATATTGTTTTGCTATTTACTTTGCCTTTACTTTTTACTTTGCATCTTTATATCAAAAATACCAAAAATATTCTATCTATCAGATCTCACTCTCGTAAGTGACCGTGAAGGGCTTGACAACCCCTAATCGCATTGGTTGCGAGTAGCTATCACTTTGTGTAGGTATGAGGGACTTGAGCGTGGGCTCCTACTGGATTGATACCTTGGTTCTCAAAAACTGAGGGAAATACTTACGCTACTCTGCTGCATCATCCCTTCCTCTTCGGGGAAAACCAACGCAAGCTCAAGAAGTAGCAGGTTGCTAATTTTACATAAAGCATTGTTGTGTGCACACCATTAGAGTTGCTTTAGCTCAATTGATTAGAGTAAAGCTCCCCCTCGATGTGATATCCCCCCTTAGAGGGATGAACTAACCTTGGGTTTTGTCGATGATGACTTCATGTAGGTGTTGAAGATGTGGACGCTCAATGTTGACGTAGATCATTCGGAGCAATCCATTGGAGTGAGTTGCACTTTCAATACCTACACGGGTTAGTCCCACAAGGAACAAGCAAGGATATCCATAGACATAGAGTGATGTTCACACAAGATGATGTCCATGAAAGCATTGGGTTACCTTGTCCCTTGTCTTGCCAACAAGAGGGTTTGTGACTCCTTGAACTTAGTGCACGATGTGGTAGTTGTTTGCACTTGTCCTTGCCAAAATGATATGAGTGAAGTACGTTGGCGGAGTCACCCTCAAGAACCCTCTAGTTCTTCTTCTTCGGGATCCACACCATCTTGATGGGAATCCTTGGAGTTGTAGTCATACTTGATGAAGTGGGACTTGATGTAGTCTTGGGAACCCACTTGACCAAGGCCTTAGGAGCTTCTTCAAATGCATCAATCTCCTCTTGAAGCTTGTCCTTGCCTTTTAGCTTGTGGTCTTGTGGTGGAAGATCATCTTGAGCTTGTGTTCCTTGGAAAGAAGTAGGATCATACTTCTCTTGTTGAGGAACATACTTCGTCTTGGGGTATTGATCTTCTTCCCACTCAACTCCATTGGCATTGAACTTTCATTCAAAACCAACACCTTGATTCTTTCGGTGTCTTCCTTGCTTGCGTACAATTTACTCAAATTGCTTACTCCCGGCAAGGCTCTTGTAAACACCTTTCTCTATAATTCCCTTCAATAAGCTATTTTCTTGCTCAAGTGTAACTTGGCTAAGAGAATCATTAGTGGAATCGAGAGAACTACTAGAAGCAACAATATTGGATATAGCATGATTGTTGTTACTACTAGAAGAAGAATCTTTCTTACTCTTGTTGATAGTTTTAGCTTCTGGCATGTAAGTAGACAAGAGTAAACACTTAGCAATGTAAGAAGAACTTTTCTTGCGAAGATCATCATTGATTGCTTTTAAGAACTCATGCTCTTGCTCAAGGTTGAGCTTTTCAAAGCATAGCTTCTCACGAGTCTTTAAAAGTTCTCGATGATCTTCCAAGGTAGTTTCATGAGCTAACTTAAGAGTGTTTAGTTCTTTAGTTAGATGCTCAATCTTCTTCTTATCATCATCATTCGTTTTATCTTGATTAGCATGATCATTGGCAAGTTCATCATATTTTTTATAACTAGAGTTGTCAACAAGTAAATCATCATCTCCTAGCAAATCATCTTCATCACTATTAAAATCAACATACTCAGGGTGTGTTACCTTTGGACCTTCATCCATGAAGCATCTTCCAATTCCTTCATTTGGTGAGTCAAATATGTCGTAGGAGTCGGTTGACACAAGTGCTAGACTGGCAACACCTTCATCTTGAGTATATCCGAAGTCGGAGTGATAACTTCTTTCAGAGTGTTGGTCGGAGTCAGAGCCGGATACCCATTCACCAACATGAGCTTGATGTCTTCTTTTTGTGTAGCTCCTAGATGACTTGTCCTTCCTCTCCGAATCCTTGCTTCTCCGAGAGGGTCTTTGTTCATAACGATCATCTCTACTCCTTCTCTCTCTTGGCAGTGTTTCTTCTCTCTTACTTCTTCTTTTGGGAGAATCTTCTCTTCTTTTGTAGGGAGCCGTAAACTCATTGGAATAGTGTCCGGGTATTCCACAATTGTAGCGATTACACTCACGACTGGAAGATCTTTTTTCATTGTAGGAACTTGACTTGGAACTTCTTTCCTTGCTTCTACTCTTGTAGAACTTGTTGAAGTTCTTCACCATTAGGCTCAATTCTTCATTGAAGGTTTGTTTCTCACTTGATGGTGTGGGATAATCACATGAGGCTTTGTAAGCACCACTTGACTTGTTGTGGAGTTCTTCCTTATCCTTGAGTGACATCTCATGAGCAACAATTCTTCCAATGACTTCCGTTGGCTTGAAATCTTTGTAGTTGGGCATCATTTGGATCAATGTGCACACGGTATCATATTTTCCATCCAAGGCTCTTAGGATCTTCTTGATGATGAATCTATCGGTCATCTCTTCACTTCCTAAGCCGGCAATCTCATTTGTAATGAGAGCACGCCTAGAGTACATTTCAGCGACACCTTCACCATCCTTCATTTTGAACTTGTCAAGTTGACTTTGAAGCACATCCAATTTGGATTCCTTAGCGGAGTCGGTACCTTCGTGCATATCAATCAAAGTATCCCAAATTTCCTTTGCATTCTCAAGACGGTTGATTTTGTCGAATTCTTTTGGGCACTATCCATTGAAGAGAATATCACAAGCTTGAGCATTGTATTGAAGCATCTTCAACTTTTTCGCGGTAGCTTCGCGGTTCGGTTCTCTCCCATCAAAGAATTCACCTTGCAAGCCAATACATACAATAGCCCGAACGGCGAGGTTATGTCCAAGAATATGCATTTTCATCTTATGCTTCCAACTAGCAAAATTAGTACCATCAAAGTAAGGACCTCTACGGTGGTAATTTCCCTCGCTAGACGCCAAACTCTCCTAGGTTGTGAAACCAAGGCTATGACCACCAATAGCTATGGAAATCAAAGCAAATGGAGACCAAAGCTCTGATACCACCTGTAGGATCGAAAGTATGTCTAGAGGGGGGGGGTTATTAGACTACTTGACCAAATAAAAATCTAGTCTTTTCCCAATTTTAATTCTTGGCAGATTTTAGCAACATAGCACAAGTCAAGCAATCAACCTCCACTACAAAAAAATACACTTCCGTGATGATACGTGTTTGTCACAGTAGGTCACGTTTTCTGTCATGCATGTACATCCATGACAAATTTATGACAGAATCAAGATAGTCATACCTGTGCTGTCGTAGAAGTGTTCCATGATATTACCAAAATTATCATCATGGAAGTGTCCACTTCCATGATGATAAATCGCGCGTCACAAAAGCGCCTATGATACGTTGACACGTGTCATCCTTTCATTGGACCCAAAGCGCCTATGATACGTTGACACGTGGCACGGCCCAACAGAGGCCCATTCTTGTGAAAAGGCTGGCCCGTTTGACTTGGTCAAAAGGTGGTGGGCCGGCCCACGGCAAGCCTGTTAACGGCCTGTTCGCATATTTCCCATTTACAACCCGCTAGCCCAGGGCTCGTTTACGGTCTATCCGAATTAGGCCCAGTAGCGTCATCTGGGCAGTCTAATATAATTCCAGCCCATTTTAACTTCCGGACATGTATGGCCCATGACGTCTTTCAGCTCATATGAGGCCCTTAATAACCCTCGGCCCATTAATGGCCCGTGGTAAAACTGGCCCGTAATGAACAGTGTATCACTTTATAACCATTAATGGCCCATTATACCGTTGGGCCGTTTCCAGCCCATGTTATCTTTCGGCCTTCTCAAGGCCCATTATTCTTAGGCTCATTTCCAACATTCATTTACTTTCGGCCCGTTACTGTCATTTTCTGCTTGTGGGCCAAATTCAGCCCGTGGTAACAGTCGGCCCGTTTGTGGCCCGTTAGTACGTTGGGCCATTTTCATAGCGTCATCAAATACGCCCGATTAAGGACGGCCCGTTATGGTCGGCCCATGAACGGACGATTTCAACTCTAGCCCATTTACGACCATAATGAGGTCTGTTATTGGCCCATGTTTGGCCAACCGATCATACGGCCCGTAGAAGGCCCATTGATGATACGGCCCGTAGAAGGCCCATTGTGTCCGTATAAGGCCGATTGTTTCTACGCCCCGTAGAAGGCCCATTGTTTCTACGGCCCTTGGAAGGCCCATTGTTTCTACGGCCCGTAGGAGGCCCATGTTAACTACAGTAAATATGTAGCCCATGGTTAATGTGGCCTAGTTTAAAAAAATAGGCTATTGCAGCCACTAGCAAACCATGGAAAAAGAACTGCACTGACTACAAGAAAACAAATAAACAAGACAATAAGGAAATAAATAGGCAAGCAACTTACGCTAGGCTATCATGGCTATTACACATATTACATCCACTGGGCATCAAAGTTCGCCACCAGTGCAAATATAGGGAACAAAGCAGCATATAAATGCCGCAGCAAAACAAGTCCAGAACTGAAACCACTTCAGAAGAGCTCAAGAAACAATATCCTGGGTACCCATAATGCTGGCAAGATGCTTAGCAAGCTTATTAATTTCTCTTGTTTGGCGCTTAAATCCTCCAGCACTTGCTGTTGCACCAGAAAGTATGCATCTGAATTCTGCAGGGACTTCCTCAGTCCTTTGGCTTCCTGTCGCATAACATCTGATCGATGTCTTTCAACTTGAAGTTGAGACTCAAGAAGCCGAACTGATTCAGGCAGCGAGTTTGAAGAGCTGGTGCCAGCAGTAGTAGCCAGTAACTCGAACACTACATCAAGACAGGACTTTGGGGTTGTCTCAGTGTCTTCAATATATTTTTTATCAGCTTTCTTGGAGACCAGCAGGGATGTCTCACTATCTTGAACCTTATCTGCATTACTTCCTATACCATTGCATAATGGGGTACTCTTCTCCAATATTTTATCCGCATTTTAAAAGAGAAACAAACAAACACATCACAGGTTTACAATGTAGTATATGAAACTCGTTTTGGTAAACCAGTTCAGTAGTAAGGTGGACAAGATAACAACATGAAACAAACATATATCTATGTAGTATGGTCACTGTATGGTCTATATCATTCTAGTTTATGTTGCCAAATCAAGATAGATACAGTTCAAATCATATCTATTTAAGACAAAGCAGCTTAGACAGAATATAAGTGTGGGAAACTACACAACAATAACAACACTTGTAAGGTGCATGGCATGAGATATAACTATTTATTCAACTGAAACTGAAATCAACATAGAGCAAGTTACAACAGCAAACACATTAAAGAAATAGGTTTAAAACATACCTGTTGCACCATTGGAGTTTCCATTGCATCCTTCAAATTTGAAATTAGTTGGTATGAGTAAATACAGTGATGCAAGAGTAAAGTAGTATGAACCATAGCTACGGAACCTGACCTGAGAACAACTCTTCTTCAAGCATTGACTTGGGGTTCGGAGTGGTGGTCCTCGTGCTTTGGGCACTGTAGTTGCCTTACTAACTGCTCGTGTTTGGGTGCTCTGTGGTGGAGATGGTGTTGTGTCAACGGGAACTGGGTTACTATCTGCTGGGGTTGGGGTTAGACGGGGTGTAGCTGGTTCTCTGTCCAACTGGGTAGGGGTACAATTTGCGTGAGTCTGGGTTATGTGTGGTGGGGCTGGTTCTTTGGCAAGTAAAACCGTAGTTCTATCTCCATCGACAGGTAGCATGATCTTTTCTGAAGACCGTGTTTTTACTCCCACAGATACTGCCATCACCCCCTCCAATTGAAATGGCTGATAAACAAGAAAAGTAATTGAATGTACACACATTATAAGATAGACAAGTGCAATGGATAGTAGGGAAGAAAACAGGGCATGAAATAATTCACATTTATGTTGTCTAACCAAACAGAATAGTAGGACATAATTACACATATGTGATGGCTAATTAAACAGGATAGCATGACACAATTTCACATGTATGATGGCTAACTAAACTGGATAGAATGACATACTTCAAAATATGATGACTATGTAAACAAGATGACATGATATAACTATATGATGTGTCTATTAAAGTGGTTGGCATGCCATAAATCACAAACATGCCGTCGATGGAAACATGATGGCATGATATAATTCACGGATAGAATGACATAATTCAAAATATGATGACTATGTGAACAGGATGAGATGATATAACTATATTATGTCTTTAGAAAATGGGTTGGCATGCCATAATTGAGATACATGCTGTCTATGTAAACATCATGGCATGATATAATTCAAATATATGATTTATATACTAAGGAAGTGAGCAGAGGGCAATCGCATATATGATGTGTCAACTAAGGAGATGGCATTCAATATCATGTATATGATGTAAAAAGTAAGCATTGCAATACAACATATGCATGATATGAGTAATATAACCCTGCCAAGTTTGAGCATACACCTCAGGGGGATAATAGGACTGGTCATCAGCCTCTGAATCCTCCTCTGAAGAGCTATCTATAACCAGCAAGATATCTGCTTCACCAGGTAGCATTATCTGCTCTGAAAACCTTGTTTTCACTCTAGATTTCTCCATCACCAATTCAAATGGCTGATGCACAGGAAGAGCAGTTGAATATACAAACATTGTCGACAAAAGAAATGAGAAATGCAAAAAAAAGGACGACATGATATAATTCACATATATGACGCTTGGCTAAACAGCATGGCATTGCATAATTCACATATATAATGCCTTGCAGCAAGATAGCATTGCATAATTCACATATATAATGTCTTGCAACAAGATGGCATTGCGTAATTCACATATATGGTAATTAGACACTAAACAGGTGGCATTCACACAAAGCATGTCTAAACTAAGCAAATGACATAACAATGCAAGATACCATACGCACGATATGAGCATCATAACCCTGCCAAGTTAGAGCATGCACCTCGGGGGGGGGGGATAGGACTGGTCATCTGTCTCTGAATCCTCCTCTGAGGAGCTATCTATAACCAGCAAGACATGCGCTTCGTCAGATAGCATTGTCTGCTCTGAAGACCTTGTTTCCACTCCAGATTTTTCCATGACCATGCCGAATGGCTGATTGATAGTAAGAGTAATTGAATGCACTAAAATTGTTGACAAATTTAGCACGTAATAAAAAATGATGTCATGATATAATTCACATATAAGATGATTGGATAACCAGGGTGGCATTGCAAAATTCACATATATGATGCCTGGCTAAACAAGATGGCATTGCATGATTCACATATACGATAAAGAAACTAAACAGATGGCATTGCCACAAAGCATGTCTAAACTAAGCAGATGACATCTTTGATGTATACAGTAAGCAATGCAAGGCACCATATGCATGATATTACCAACATCAGCATGCCAAGTTAGAGCGAAGACCTCATGGGGTAAATAGGAGTGGTCTTCTGCTTCTGAATCCCCCTCAGAACAGTTATCTTCCTCTTAATTACGATCCGAAATGGGTGGAGGGGGGCTGCCTTTGCGCCCACCATGGAGCGACGTCTGCATGAAATTTTATTGCCACGCAAGGCTCATCTCTTTTGCTCTACATGTTCAGTTCCATTGTGTACAATAACTGACATGCATACGAATAAAGCATAGTGAGATTATGTAAGGAGTGCATGCACAAATCCAGAGTGATGGTAGAAAACTATGGATAGACCCAAAACAAATGATAGCAGGCAGATAATAGCTTTAGTTAAAAAATACAGATAATGGCTCCTTTAATGTTTGTTTGCACCCAACATGAAACTCATAGTAGACACCTGAGATTAACCAGATAGTAGATAGATAGTACTGATTGCTGCCCCAATATGTACCCCACAACCATTTAAAACTCAAGTTCCAGCATAAGTTTGGACCCGAGTCAGAGTCTAATAGGTGAACACGACAATAAAGTAGCATGTCATCATATTAAGCGATGGATAACATAAGCATACATGGAAGAGTGCGACCTCTCTTGCGGACCCGTGTAGTCCTCAAGGTCATCTGCCCAGTTGATGATGGTAATGTAGTTGTCGTGGCTGCCGGCGGCGGGGAAGAAGATCTGAGGCGGCGAAAGATAGTCTGGAGAGCAGATCCCTGCTGTGGTGAACCCTCGTTGGAGCAGCTGAGCTGGGGTGGAACACAGCACCGCAGGAGCAGGACAAACCACACAAGGTTTTCTTTGACACATATCTGTAACAGAAGTACTTGTGTTAGGGCTTGTTTGAATTTGATGATTCTAACAATGCAATGATAGGAAATAGACAGGAATAGGATAGGAATGCACGTGCAAAATAGAGAATTTAAAAACATAGGATTTCTACCAATCTGGGTGTTTGGTTCACAAGAATTGGAAGATCACAGGATGCAAAGAAGCATGTTGAGATTAAGTCAAACCACAAGAAGTGTACAACCTCTTTGGCGAAGCCATGTCGATCTCAGCGTGATTGGGTTGGCCGGTGAGGATGCTTCGGCTGACTTGGCTGTCGGAGGAGGGGAAGAAGATCTTAGGCGTCTGGAGATGGAGCCCGAGGTACTGCTCCGCTGTGATGGAGGGTTTCATCGTTGGAGCAGCTACGTGAGTTGTACGACGCTGAGGCTGAAGCAGGACAAGAGAAACAACGTTAACCTGAGTGGAATTCTAATAGCATCTCCAATAGATGACGTAAAATACATAACCACAAAGTGTTAGATGTATACATCAGCCGCTCATCTTTAAACTTAACTGTCGAAACTGAATTTAACTGTCGAAACTAAACTTAATTGTCAAAACTAAATTTTGCTGTCGAAACGGAACGCACTAGAGGTGAGGCTACAAGTCAGTCGACTGACTTTTTCATCTCTGGTCAGTCGATTTTGCAGCCGTTGGATATGAAATCAAGGGCCTGCAGTTCATCTTCAACCTCCACCCCCCTGAGCCGCCAGCCACCACCGGCCAAACAGCTGCCCCCCGCCGCCCGCGGCCGGTGGTGCGCCACCCCGCCCGCCCTGAAAACATTCCCCACCACCGGTCCACCTCCGCCCCGGCCATCCCTGTAGGCCCTCCCCCGTGCCGAGCTTTTTCTCCGGCGATCCCCACGCCACCGCCGGCGACCACCGCCCCCACCCTGAACCCTAAGATAGGTAGTGGGGTACCTCTTCGGCGAGCCCTCCTCCCCGCTGCGGCTGGTTCTTCCTTAACTCCGGCGAGCCCCCCACCCCCTGAAAATCGACTGGCGCAAAAGTTGATTCAGTCGACTGAAGTGTAGCTAAATTGGAGCAGCATCGCAAGCAAGAGCAAGAGCGAGAGCAGCAGCGTGAGCAAGAGCAAGAGCGAGAGCAGCGCGAGCAAGAGCAAGAGCAAGAGCAGACCAGGCAGGGGACCGAGAGCAAGAGCACAGCAGCAGTGCGAGCAAGAGCTAAAGCAGCAACAACTCCTACTGATGTGGACGTCGCCGCCGAGGGAGCGACGCCGTGGAGGAAGTGGCCCGTGATGCCGGCGTGGATGAAGCCGCGCCATGTCGGCTCGGGACCGAGCGCCGGCAGCACCGTGAGATCGAATCAAGAAGAAAATGCGGTGATTAGTGTACAACCTCTTTGGTGGCACCGATTAGGCTGTAGCTTCATCCGAGGAAACGGTGATGATGATGCTCTTCCGGTGGTGGAGGTGAAGATGGAGGTGTGGAAATGGAGGTGGCGCGAAAGACGAGGGGAACATCGGGGTAGCTCCTTGGAGGTGGAGGACGGGGTGGCTGAACCGGCGGGATGACCAGATCGATGATGGGTCCTCTTACGGTACGGTGGATGAGGGACGTCGAGGTGTTGCTGTGGACGACGTCATCGGGGAAGAGGCTCCGGCTGGGTGGCGGATGGAGGAAGGGTGTGGGGCTTCGTGGTTTTTGCTGGCCTCGGTGTACGAATGGGTGGGAGGATGGGATGGGAGTGGGGAACCATGGCTTAGGGACGCGCTTGTCCGAAATGTGTGGTAAGTTACGAAAGTACCCCCACCGATTTGAGGCGGTTCTTTCGGTTCAGAGGTATCACAGGCATTTCGCGTGTCGGGATTTCACAGGAGGTGGGAGTTTTTGCCCTCGTTGTAATTTTGGAATAGCAAGGCGCGGGTTGAGATGGAGGGAGTTATCGGAGCACAACGAGACAAAGATATATCTTAAATATTTTGGGCTAACAAGGTGCAGGTTGAAGAGGCGGGAGTTTCCCAGCACGATAGACAGAGACACTAGCTTCAAATTTCAGCATAACAAGGCGCGGCTTGAAATTTCGGGAGAACAAGCTTAACGTGTACCCCCAAAAAAGACAATTTAGACTAGTATGATATACTACGTATAATGTGTTTAACACGCACAACACACACACAGACACCATTTAGACTAGTAAGGTACGCGTGCATTGCACGCATGAGATTTAACAACCAAATTATGAATAAATACCACATTATAGCATGTAAGCTTTGAGTCATATATGCATGATGTAGATGTTCGTTTAATTCTTATAGTTCATTTCATTCAAAATCATCTAGTTTTTATAAGAAAGCTAATCTATTTTAAGATTCATGGAATTGTGCGTTGTAAGGCATAAAGTAAAAACAAATCATGTAGAAAAACATTTGGGCAATTATGATACGGAAGATTCTAGAACAAAGATGAAGTGCTTGTGTTTTGAGGTTTGTGCATTATGCTCAAGTTCAACCATAGAGTCTTCTAGATTGTACATGTGGCAAAATCTGGTGGAATCTAGATGATATCCAACGGCCAGTAGTGCTCAAATTTGCCAGCTCTGCACCATCGGATTGGCCTCATCCAACAACCATCTTTCAAAATTAAAGTTAGCCGCACACTATATAAAAATATAAAATATAATATATATAGGGGTATAGATATAGATATGTGATGTGAAAGCCACCCATCATCTTCAATTAGAATAGTTTGTCCATGCACAGATGCAATGTGGCCAAACGATGTCTGCCATCGGTATCTCAATTTCAAACCAAACTGACCTTGTTCAATGTGAATACATTGCAACATGCTCGTTTCCAAACCACACCGCACAGATCTCCGTTATATTCATGCATGCATGGGTTTCAAACATCATGATCTCTTATTCAAATATTTGAATTCAACTTTACATTGATTATGACCTCACCTAGTCTTTTACACCCACACATTGGTCTTCTCTTTATAACTGTACCACTAACTTTCTCTCGTGCATGCATGCACACACACTACCAGTCGGCATTAACCATCACACACATGCAATCTTTTTCTTCAGGTCGGTCTCCTATAAAGGCACACACACACATCCCCCTCTCCATCATATCGGGAATTCTTTATCTCTGACGTGCATGCGCAACAATCGATGTTCCTCTATGTGTGTGTGTGTGTATAGCTAGGTCTTTCATAGTTTTCCACATAAACCGATCAATCTATATATCTAGTGAGGTCTCACCCTATTTCCCACATCCACATCGATCAATCTATACCTCTCTATATAGGATTGCATATATAGCTAATACACCCACATTAATTATATATCCAACGCCCCTCTCATCATCCATGCCTTCCGCTTCATCTCTCAGACGCGCGCACAATGGGCAAGACAGGGGCAGCAAGGGCCCTGCGCCCCTAACATCACTATATATCGAGGCCAATATGAATGTGATCATTAGACAATTGCTGGTAAAAATGGTTTAAGTTGATGAATTGGCCCTCCTCGTAAAGGATTAGCAATGCTTGGCCCCCTAGCTCATGGGACATTTTTCATGACTCCGCCACTGCGCGCAACAGCGCACGTTCTCGCCCCCTCTCTCTAAATATCGATCTCATAGTTGTGCACTCCTTCATAGTCTCCCTCCACTCGGCCCCTCGCACCATCTTCTAGCCCCCACCAGATTTTGCCACATGTACAATCTAGCAGACTTCCCGGTTGAACTTAAGTATAATGCACAAATCTCAAAACAATAGTGGTTCTCCTTTGTTCTAGAATCTTCCGTATCGTAACTGCCCAAACTTTTTTTCTAGTTGAATTGCCATTCTTTGTTTGTACTTTATGCTTTACAACACACAATTCCATGAATCATAAAATAGATTAAGGGCTTCTTTGATTCAAAGGATTCTCGAAGGAATTTTTGAGGATTCTAATCCTTAGGAATTTTTCCTATCTTGGTTGTTTGATTCATAGGATTGTAAACCATATGAATTTTTCCATATGATTCATTTGCACTAGATTTCATAGGAAACATCCCATCCATTCAAACCTCTTTGAAAGAATTCTGCATTTTTTCTATGCACAATCAAACACTCGTACCATCCTGTAGGATTCAAGACGACATTCCACTCTAATCCCAGGTTCTTCCTATTCCCGCGTTTTGGAAATCCTACGAATCAAAGAGGCCTAGGTTTTTTATAAAAACTAATTGATTTTGAATGAGATGAACTATAAGAATTAAACGAAGGTCTACATTAGGCATATATGACTCAGAGCTTACATGCTACAGTGTGGTATTTATTCGTAATTTGTGCAAAATCTGACACGTGCAATGCACATGTACCTTACTAGTACTTAGAGTATGTGCAAAACACAATGGCATGCTACATAGTGTCTCTCTTACAGTTCATGAAGCCACGTGGGTGCGTGGCACATGTGGAGGCGTTGTCGCGACATCCTTGTGTGGATTGATCAGAGTGACGTGCTTCTAGTTCCAGAAGAATGTACTCGTCCTCCCTGAGACGCACTGGCGGTACATGCGCGAAGCGAAGATGTGCACGCATGCCACACACGCACTCATTCCCTCGCACGCACACGCGGGTACGCGGGCGGACGCAATTTTGTACCAAGATCCACCCCATGTGATAATTTGATGCGTGTAAAGTCCTTCACTTCATTGATGGTCAATTAATACAGTGCATGCAAATTGAGTGGACGTGAGGGCGGAAGAAAGACATTACTACTCCACTGCGCGCATGCGAGTAGTTAAATCATGGGTTGCTAGTAGTACTTCCATGGGTCTCCTTCGTATTTTGTGCCAATTTTTGACAGTAACATAATATATACGCCTCTGAGCAGTGCAGTCTACTTGAAATTTATGTTCCACTAAACTCATAGGGAGCCGTTTCGGGCCTCGTAACCAGAAACCATCAATTAATCTTTACCTTGTTCCCATCACATTTGAAAGTACTAGTGCTACAATTAAGTGCAAGCCTGCTCACACCTACCAGTACGTACCAAACCTGAACGTGTTCCCACTATGCAGGTTTTAGTAGTAGTGCTAGTACTTAGGTTATAAAAAGGGGAACTACCTAACCGAAAATGTCTGCACATTCCTCCTCAACTCCTCATCCACAAGAAACAATCAAGCCATAACCAACATGAGTTCTGGGTCGAGAGATTTCCACCAGGGAGAGGTGAGAATGTAAGAGGAAGCACGAGAGATGTGCCACCTTGCCGCGAAAGCAGCTGACATGTCCAGCCGCGCAGCAGTAGCAGCACAGAGGTCCCGCCGCGCCGCCGAAGCAGCACGGAGGTCCCGCCGTGCCACCGAAGCAGCACGGAGGTCCCACCGCGCCGTCGATGTAGCAGACTGGTCCGGCCATGCCGCGGAAGCAGCAGAGATGTCAGCAGGGAGGTCCTGCCGCGCCGCGACGGCCCGGGAAAATTTCTTGCGGGCAGGCGAGGACTCTTACAGGTGCATGCATGCGATAGTCCATAGCCAGATGGATCAGATCTCCGGTTGGGTGAGGATTGAGGACTAGGCTACTGGCGTCATCTGGCAACTCGGGGAGGGCAATGCAAAGCTCCGGGGCGATCGTGACCTGCTAAGGGCGAAGATCGCCGGAAGGGCGAAGCAGGAGGAGGAGACCGCTGCCGTGTTGCAGAGGACGGGCGTCATCATCAAGAAACTTATGGACGAGAATTCCATGCTCCGCATCGAGCGTAACAGGCTGATGGAGGAATCCATGGATGCTGCCAAGCAGCGTATTAAGGACATGAAACTGATGAAAGAGATCATCACCCGCCGAGAGAACTAGTCTCCGTGACCTGCAACACATAAAGAAAGTAGAGATCAGCGAGCCAGATCGTTGTATGCGTCTTCCTTCTTATTTTGCATGTATTTCGAGCGTAGCCACATGTGGCTTTTTTAATTATCTTCCTAATAATGTAAGACAATTATTATCCACTCTCGTCGTCCTTATATATATTCATCAGTCTTGCTATAAGTCGCAGTAGATGCTATATAGGTCTATCGGATTTTACATCAAGATCCATGCAAAATTTTCTTTTCAGATTTTCTTTTCTCTCTCTTAAATCTTAGTCGAGTGAGACATTGCCACGCCATTAAACAGAGGCTCGGGCGCCATTAATGGTACCTTGGGAGAGAGGTGGACAGCAGATGGAGGTCAAAGGGCTCTCCTCCTGATAAGCACGTGCAGGGGTCTGATCGCACGCCTCCCGTACTCAAATAGCTACCCTGCACGGCGCCTCCTAGCTAATAAAAAAGGGGACGCGTGGCGGCACGTAAATGGTAAATAGAACGCCCACAGTTTCAATAGTACTTGTGTTTCCGATTGTAACGTGACAACACTTGTTCCAAAATGACTTTGTTGATTGTTAATGTGCTCGCCTTCGCAAATCGGACAACAAAATTACCACATCATGTTGGTGCCATGTCATGGCACCAAGCCAAGTTTCATCATTTTCATGCGTGTTTCGGATTTACAGGAATTAAAAAACCAAGTTTCTCAATGTTTGCAGCCGAGCCATGACGCCGAGATGTTTGAATTTCATTCCCATTTCTGGCATGGGACCTAGAAATTTACCCGAGGACACACATGTGATTTTTCAACCAGCTTTGGTGCACTGGAGCATGTGCTTGCTTTTAAAATTTGAATTATGCACACAAAGGTGACACGTTCCCTCTCAGAACCACGGGCCTTCTTGAGAGAAGCTCTGGTTTGCAAGAAACTTATACCAAAACTTGTTCCTATTCTGCATTTTTTACCACAACATGGTAGTACCATGACATGACACCATGCCAAGTTTCATGATTTTCAGGCATGTTTTGGATTTACAAGAATTTTAAAACCAAGCTTCTCAATGTTCTCGGCCGAACCACGATGCCCAGATGTTTGAATTTCATTCCCATTTCTTACATGGGACCTGGAAATTCAACCGAGGACACACATGTGATTTTTCAGTCAACTTTGGCGCACGGGAGCATGTGCTTGTAGTTCATATTTGAATTATGCACATTAAATGACGAGAAACTCAATTAATGTATAAAAAAAGCCAAACGAACCCGGAATAGTTCCAAAATTTAACAGGGCACTCATATAGTTCTATGTTGCCTCTGTAAAGAAAATCTGGTGGTAGGCAGCTTATATTGTTTCGCACACAAAGGTATAAAGAAATAAAGAAATTATCCCTATTTAATTCTTGGGTTCTTATCATTTATGCCACTTGTTGTGTATCACTACTCAGTTTTGCCATTAGAAGTTACAACTACTCAAAAAATGCCATCGATCCGTGAGATGCCTGCTCGAAAATGCAATTAGATATCTAAAAAATGCCATCATTAAGTTAGATGTTTGCTCAGAAATGCCATTAGACATTGTTATTTTCACGCCAAACCCCATTGACCATGTTACATGACAAAAGTAAGCCGATTCTCACAATGATAAGTTAATGGTGTCCAGCACAACACACCCCTCAAATAAAACTAAGCACCCTGGAATTCTTTGACAAAACTAAGCATTCTTGGACAACTAATCTACTGGCTATATGATGTTGGCCATATATATTGTACGTATATAATGTCAAGAAACGAGTGGTAGTACTATACTAACTGAAAGATGAAATGTACAAAATATAACGATAAGAAACATAACATAGTTCTGTTGGGGGCTCAGCACAACACACCCCTCAAATAAACCTAAGCACACCAGAAATTAAACTAAGCAACTAATCCGGTAGACACTGCATTAGAACCACCATGAGCAATGACACTGCCACCTTACTTGGAGTCCTCGTCCACATCCTCGACTTCATCCTTGCCTCTCTTCCTCTTGGGCGATACTTCTTTGCTTGAACCGCACACTTGGCTCTTGATCCTCATCCAACCCTTGTAGACATTGAAACAAAGGTAGACATCCATTGCAGCGTAGTGGATGTGGTCCATATCTAGTACATTCCACTGCCATGCATGACGATGAAACGTGTACGGAGGTTTCTCTAGTTTACCGTACGAAGGATGAACCATGACTCCTGCCAGGGTCATCATTGAAGGCTGATCAAGGGAGGGCACTGACCCTTCCTTCTGGAGGTTGAAGGGGTCGCCTACAACGAGGCCTATGTGACCCAGGATTTCCTTGTCGTTCCTAAAGTCTACAGTAACGAATTTGACTCGGCCGCCCTTGAGGAACTTCTTAAATTCCTCGCACTCAACGTCGGCATGGCATATGTGGTAGACCAAGCATAAGTCATGGACGCAAACCTGGATCACGGCGGGCTTCTTCTTCTCTGCCTCCTTTAGTTTCTTCTCGCTTCCCAGGTGTCGGGGGGATGGACCCCGGGCAGGCAACGGAACCCGGATCTTCCTCAAAAACAACGGGGTCAGCACTGCCCCTCAATACTGGCACGCGCTTGGCCGGGTCGCTCGACCCGGCCAAGCCCCGCAAGCCGGCCAGACTAGCCGACCCGGCAAGACACGTTGAATCGGCCTCAACAACTAGCGCAAGACAGCCGAACCCAGCACGACCAAAGCTTCCTCAACAAGACAGCACGACCCGTGGCGTGCTACGCAATCCAGCCGCGGGTCAGCACCCGTCTCATCTAGGCCGTGCGATGGGACAGGGCTTCAATCAATGATGACCGAGGCGACAGTGCCCCGCCCATGCCTCTGGTCAGCAGGTACGTAGCAACAGTGCTCCTCACCTACCCGCTGACCAAGGCCAGCATGGCTACAGTGCCCCCGCCCCTGCCGCTGACAATAGCAAGCGGTGACTTGACGGAGAGCACTATACACGACTTGACTCGGCCACGCCCTGACGATTGACAAGATGGCGCATAGTCCCCCTACGAACGCGGGGCCCGCACCTAGGGGAACCCGGCGAACCACAAGCCCTCAGCGGGACCCAGCCCGGGTCCCCGGACGCCGACACTATGGACCCACCAACTTATAACATTACCATTGTACCCCTAGGGGGTTGACCTATAAAACCCCCAGGAGCCCTCATGCAGAGAGGGAGGGGAGGGAGATAGACACACCAGAGAACTCATTCCATCACACTCGCCAAGTTAGTAACACCCAAGGAGAGGGAACTGCCTAAGGCTTGGCCAGTTTCCTTCCTCCTCCATACAGCTCCAGGAGCGACATTGTACTATCGATCATCCAACAACACTCGGCAGGACTAGGGGTATGATCTCTCCGGAGAGCCCCGAACCTGGGTATGTCCGGCGTCCCGCGCCCGCTCATGCCAACCTCGCCTCTAGAGCCCACCAGCGCCCTCGAGCCTCCTCCTCTCTTTAGCCATCCCTTGGCATCTGCCGTGCGCCCATCACGACACTAGGACTATGGTGTACTCAACATCTAGCCTAGCGACCCACTCATAATTTGAGTTTTTGAACATGCATTTGAAGCGAGCAAGGCATTCTTTCACCGTTGCAGAAGAACGAGTGTAGATGACGTAGAACTCATCACCGATGATGGTTCTAACATTGTACTCACCGCCGATCATGGAGATTTGGGATGCCATGGATTTGGGAGGAGGGTTAGGATTAGTGGAACTACCGTAATGTGAATAGACGGGACGACTAGGAGTGGTTTATCGATTGTAAAAATGTCAAGTGGGGGCGCGTGCGAATGGTAGGGTAATGGCTTGCCTGGTGGATAAATGGATTCATGCACAGTACTATGGGGGCCCAATTAGATGTCATGTCTACTCGACGCCCAATTGATGAAGGAAATATGCCCTAGAGGCAATAATAAAGTTATTATTTATTTCCTTATATCATGATAAATGTTTATTATTCATGCTAGAATTGTATTAACCGGAAACATAATACATGTGTGAATACATAGACAAACAGAGTGTCACTAGTATGCTTCTACTTGACTAACTCGTTGATCAAAGATGGTTATGTTTCCTAACCATAGACATGAGTTGTCATTTGATTAACGGGATCACATCATTAGGAGAATGATGTGATTGACTTGACCCATTCCGTTAGCTTAGCACTTGATCGTTTAGTTTGTTGCTATTGCTTTCTTCATGACTTATACATGTTCCTATGACTATGAGATTATGCAACTCCCGTTTACTGAAGGAACACTTTGTGTGCCACCAAACATCACAACGTAATTGGATGTATTACGGAACGAGTAAAGAGACTTGCCGGTAATGAGATTAAACTAGGTATTGAGATACCGACGATCGAATCTCGGGCAAGTAACATACCGATGACAAAGGGAACAACGTATGTTGTTATGCGGTTTGACCGATAAAGATCTTCGTAGGATATGTAGGAGCCAATATGAGCATCCAGGTTCTGCTATTGGTTATTGACTGGAGACGTGTCTCGGTCATGTCTACATAGTTCTCGAACCCGTAGGGTCTGCACGCTTAAAGTTCGATGACGGTTATATTATGAGTTTATGTGTTTTGATGTAACGAAGGAGTTCGGAGTCCCAGATGAGATCAGGTCATGACGAGGAGTCTCTAAATGGTCGAGACGTAAAGATCGATATATTGGACGACTATATTCGGACATCGGAAAGGTTCCGAGTGATTCAGGTATTTTCGGGAGTACCGGGGAGTTACGGGAATTCTTATTGGGCCTTAATGGGCCATACGGGAAAGGAGAGAAAGGCCTCAAAGGTTGGCCCCACCCCTCCCAATGGGCTGGTCCGAATTGGACTAGGGAGGGGGGGCACCCCCTTCCTTCCTTCTCTTTTTCCCTTCCCTTTCCTTCCCTCCTACTCCTACTACTTGGAAGGGCTCCTAGTTCTACTAGGAAAGGGGGAATCCTACTCCCACCGACTCCCCTAGGGCGCGCCATAGAGAGGGCCGGCCCTCCCCCTCCTCCACTCCTTTATATAGGGGGGCAGGGGGCACCCCAAAGACACAACAATTGATCTCTTGATCTTTTAGCCGTGTGCGGTGCCCCCCTCCACCATAATCCACCTCGATCATATCGTAGCGGTGCTTAGGCGAAGCCCTGCGTCGGTAGAACATCATCATCGTCAGCAAGCCGTCGTGCTAACAAAACTCTCCCTCAACACTCGGCTGGATCAGAGTTTGAGGGACGTCATCGAGTTGAACGTGTGCAGAACTCGGAGGTGCCCCGCGTTCGGTACTTGATCGGTCGAATCGTGAAGACGTACGACTACATCAATCGCGTTGTGCTAACGCTTCCGCTTTCGGTCTACGAGGGTACATAGACAACACTCTCCCCTCTCATTGCTATGCATCACCATGATCTTGCGTGTGCGTAGGAATTTTTTTGAAATTACTACGTTCCCCAACAGTGGCATCCGAGCCAGGTTTTATGCGTAGATATCATATGCACGACTAGAACACAAGTGAGTTGTGGGCGATATAAGTCATATTGCTTACCAGCATGTCATACTTTAGTTCGGCGGTATTATTGGATGAAGCGGCCCGGACCGACATTACGCGTACGCTTACGCGAGACTAGTTCTACCGACGTGCTTTGCACATAGGTGGCTGGCGGGTGTCAGTTTCTCCAAATTTAGTTGAACCGAGTGTGGCTACGCCCGGTCCTTGCGAAGGTTAAAACAACACCAACTTGACAAACTATCGTTGTGGTTTTGATGCATAGGTAAGAACGGTTCTTGCTAAGCCCGTAGCAGCCACGTAAAACTTGTAACAACAAAGTAGAGGACGTCTAACTTGTTTTTGCAGGGCATGTTGTGATGTGATATGGTCAAGACATGATGCTAAATTTTATTGTATGAGATGATCATGTTTTGTAACCGAGTTATCAGCTACTGGCAGGAGCCATATGGTTGTCGCTTTATTGTATGCAATGCAATCGCCCTGTAATGCTTTACTTTATCACTAAGCCGTAGTGATAGTCGTGGAAGCATAAGATTGGCGAGACGACAACGATGCTACGGTGGAGATCAAGGTGTCGCGCCGGTGACGATGGTGATCATGACGGTGCTTCGGAGATGGAGATCACAAGCACAAGATGATGATGGCCATATCATATCACTTATATTGATTGCATGTGATGTTTATCTTTTATGCATCTTATCTTCCCTTGATTGATGGTAGCATTATAAGATGACCTCTCACTAAATTTCAAGATAAAAAGTGTTCTCCCTGAGTATGCAACGTTGCCAAAGTTCGTCGTGCCCAGACACCACGTGATGATCGGGTGTGATAAGCTCTACGTCCATCTACGACGGGTGCAAGCCAGTTTTGCACACGCAGAAATACTCGGGTTAAACTTGACGAGCCTAGCATATGCAAATATGGCCTCGGAACACTGGAGACCAAAAGGTCGAGCGTTAATCATAGAGTAGATATGATCAACATAATGATGTTCACCATTGAAAACTACTCCATTTCATGCGATGGTCGATTATGGTTTAGTTGATATGGATCACATGATCACTTAGAGGATTAGAGCGATGTCTATCTAAGTGAGAGTTCTTAAGTAATATGATTAATTGTACTTACATGATCACTTACATGAAGAACTCCGGTAAACAAAAGAAAGAGAAAATGAAAACACAAGGTGAATCCTTGCAATGATTTAGATGGATCTTCGTGATAATTAGAGCTTGGAACTCCAGGAAAGAAAAGATGAAAATAAGTGAAACCGAGAATAAGTATAATGAGCCACTCCGAAAAACAGGAATTGAATAAACTCGATGAAGCAAGAATAAGAATTACATTATGCTTATCCTTCACCAATTAAATTGATGACAATCAACGGATTCGACATATTACTTATTCTCATAAAAAAGATTAAGAGAGATATAGCGTCAAACTTGGGAAGGTCTTCAACGAACCACCGGTAGAATTGAAACAACCAATAAATTGATATGATACACGAAGGAAGAAGAATCTTGAACGAACCACCATAGGAATTGCAAATGAACGAATAAAAGATAACGAATCACCGGAAAGGAATTAGAGAACGAATGAAAATACTTGATGGAAATTAGATCCACGAGAACAAAAGATCATGAGCTGATTAGAGAATATCGAATGATGCACCGGTGAGATTTGGGGAACGAGAGCTGAAAGCTGAGAATGAACAAGTCTTCTGAAATGATGGACTCCGAATAATCAAACTGAAAATACCCTTGAAATGCTCCGGATGGGTGAAAAGAATTCTGACAATCGAAAACAACTATGAGAGGATGGCATAATGCTAGAACCATGAATCTTGAAGAGAAAGGAGCAAGATTAAAGAGAAACTCTTCTTCGGTCTTCAAATGTTGAGAATGATGCCGAGAAACACCACCATGAATTATTTAGACACTCCGGAAGAATCAAAACAAAGAGGTTAAACCAGCGATGAAAAGAATTTGAAAGATCTTGGTGAAAAGCATTTGACTGATTATAATTCATTCTTACGTCAAACTTTCGAAAAGAATTTAGGATAGCTCCGGTAAAATTAGAAGAGTCAGGTAAGATCCTGGGAAAAGACCTGTGGGTTAGGGCCCAGTCAAAATAAACACCATTGGAATGATTACTTGAAAGATATTGCACCGATTGAATTAAATGACTTGAAAGAGATAACAACCTCGAAATAGATTGAACTGATCTTGAATGAAAAAAAAACGAGCCTTCTGAGATATCTTGAGCACTCCGGGACAATAGAATAGCGAGAGGTGAACGATTAAGAATTGCACCAGCATGAGAAAACATTGAAATACGGAAAAGAATATGATCAACAAAGTTAGAATTGAATCCACCGGAGAAGATAAAAGAAAGAAGAATGATGAACTAGAAGCTCCGTTAGTATCTTCATGAGAATCACCGGATAAGAACATTGAAGGAAAAGAATGGAGAGGCTTCACATCAATAAGATGGATACTCGATTAAGAAATCTGAGTCCTTGAAGAAAAAGGGTGGGTGGGCGGGAAAACAAAGGCAGCTTGAGACGAATGAAACAAACACCGTTGAGAAGAACTGGTAATTGATCTTGCTGATGTTGAAATGATCAGGTCCACTTGAAGAGAAACACGCCGGTTGGAAAGGATTGACATGACAAACTCAATGATCGAGAAGGATTAGTATTCACATAGGAATATGAGAACACCACTTGGGGAAGGTATGGAATCAACACTTGACTTCGAAGCAACTTGAATACCACAACTCAAAACAAACAAAGGATTGGCTTGCAGAATAAGCCAGAACAAACATATGATAGAGATTCCGTTCGAAGTTTTCGTGGTGGGGCCTACACGGGCTCGATCGTACAACACCATCATGTACAAGGCAGTGCACATGACATACGAAGCGTCCCCGAGTCGGCATAGCCAAGGACTCTTTAAGACACAATGAGACCACTATAAAACCGACCGTGAATAGGCAGACCACTAGACGTCGAACCCCAATTTCATATCATACATCTGTTGGAAAGATATCCTAAGAGCTACTTGAATTCCCACTTATGAAACTCCCGAACCTTTCCGGCTATGCAATCAGGTGTTGGGGATACAGGGGAAGCAGAATATCTCACCCAAAACTAGCAAATCCTACATCCAGCTGTATCCATCCTTCAACACATAACCAAGAAACCTTCGGAAATCATCTACCTCAACCTTCGAAAAGCATCTGTTATACAAGTTATGGCAATACTCCCGAACTCCCGCCCTAGTACTGGGTGGCGTCGAGGTTATCTCACCAACGAACTGCATAAAAGAGATTTTCGATGTCGGCATACTAAACTCAGGTATTCCAGAACTGCAACGATAAAATTATGACGACAAAACCTCAGAGCTCAACTCCCCGGGACACTTCCACAAAACCCCTGACAGGAGGCACCAAGACAATGTTCTCGTCACAAAACCATCGGAACAATTCCAAGATACCCGCGTGATCCTAATTTTGTTTAGTGAAATTTGAGAAGAGAAGAGTCAAAACTCTATGTCAGGATGCCTTACCAGAGTGATGAGGAGACTGGGAAGTAAAAAGAATTCCTAAACTCTCCGAAATATAATTCCTAAATGACTCAAAACATTTTTCTAGACACAACTCGGCCGCTAATAACGATCAAGCAATGGGGCTCCTAAGGTCGGGGAAGGCTCTAATTACCAACCTGTAACGCCCTCGATGCGGCTATATCTCCCACGTGTCGAAGCACGACTTAGAGGCATAACCGCATTGAAAGCAATGTCGCAAGTGAGGTAATCTTCGCAAACAACTCATGTAATACATAAGGGAAAAGATACATAGTTGGCTTACAATCGCCACTTCACACAATTACATGAATAAAGCATTACATCAACCAAATACAATCAAGGTCCGACTACGGAACCAAAATAAAAGAAGAACCCCAAAAGCGACAAGGTCCCCGATCGACCCCAACTGGGCTCCACTACTGATCAACTAGAACGAAACAACACAAAGACAAGATCTTCATCGAGCTCTTCCTGAGCTGGGTTGCGTCATTTGCACGGACTCATCGACACCTGCAAGCTGGTTTTGGAAGTATCTGTGAGCAACGGGGACTTAGCAATCTCGCACCCTTGCGATCAAGACTATTTAAGCTTATGGGTAAGGTAAAGGCATGAGGTGGAGCTGCAGCAAGCGACTAGCATATATGGTGGCTAACATACGCAAATGAGAGCGAGAAGAGAAGGCAAAGCACGGTCGATAAAAGTATGATCAAGAAGTGATCCTAAAACAACCTACGTCAAGCATAACTCCAACACCGTGTTCACTTCCCAGACTCCGCCGGAAAGAGACCATCACGGTTACACACACGGTTGATACATTTTAATTAAGGTCAACTTCAGGTTTTCTACAACCGGACGTTAACAAATTCCCATCTGCCCATAACCGCGGGCACGGCTTTCGAAAGTTCAAATCCCTGCAGGGGTGTCCCATCTTAGCCCATCACAAGCTCTCACGGTCAACGAAGGAATAGACCTCCTCCCGAGACATTCCGATTAGACTCGGTATCCCAGTTCTACAAGACATTTCGACAAGTTAAAACAAATGCAGCAACATCACCCAGATGTGCCGAAAAATCCCGATAGGAGCTGCACATATCTCGTTCTCATGGCACACCAGATGAGCAAGACGTCGGGTAGGCCAGCCCAGAGTTGCCCCTGGTAGCCCCGGACATCGCTCGGTTGGACCAACACTCAGAGGAGCACTGGCCTGGGGGGGTTAAAATAATGATGACCCTTGGGCACGCGACCCCCAAGGGAAAAGAAAAAGCTAGGTGGCGAATGGTAAGACCAATGTTGGGCATTGCTGGAAAAGCTTTAATCAAGGCGAACTATCAAGGGGTTCCCATTATTACCCAACCACGTAAGGAACGCAAAATCCGGGAACATAACACCGATATGACGGAAACTAGGGCGGCAAGAGTGGAACAAAACACCAGGCATAAGGCCGAGCCTTCCACCCTTTACCAAGTATATAGATGAATTAATTAAATAATATATATAGTGATATCCCATAAAGTAACATGTTCCAAAAAGGAACAACATCTCCATGTTCCAACGAGGAACAAACTTCAATCTTCACCTACAACTAACAACGCTATAAGAGGGGTTGAGCAAAGAAGTAACATAGCCAAGCAACGGTTTGCTAGGACAAGGTGGGTTAGAGGCTTGGTTCAACAATATGGGAGGCATGATAAGCAAGTGGTAGGTATCGCAGCATAGGCATAGCAAAAGAGCGAGCAACTAAGCAAGCAAAGATAGAAGTGATTTCGAGGGTATGGTCATCTTGCCTGAAATCCCGCAAGGAAGAAGAACGAGTCCATGAAGAAGACAAACGGACGTAGATGAACGGGTCCTCACAAACGTGACGTAACCGGAACCAACCCGAAGAAGCAAACACCGGAAAGAATCACACAACATAGTAAACAACCAACACATGAACTTGGTATGATATGCGAGATGCGGTATGCGATGCATATGCATGATTTGACAAGGAATGCATGAACCTGGCATCAACTTGGAAATACAAGTGTGCCACTAGAAAGATGAGATGAAATCGCTTGAAAACAATATAAAGAACGCTGGAATCGGAGTTACGGTTTGGAAATGGCAAGCAATTCAAATATGACCACGTTCTGCGATTTACAACAAGTAGCCATCTAAATGCAACGAGATGAACATGCTACAACATTCAAACATGGCATTAAAATACATGGCAGGGATGCATTCAAGAAGCTTAACAAAATTCTAGCACTGAGCTACGGCCAATTCATCCCTTAACAGGTTCAAACAAGCATGGCAAAAATGCAAATGGTAAACAGATCTCAGACTTAGTGAAATTAACACTTGTCTGGAATTTCAGATCAGGTAGCACACTTTGGAGCATGAAAACTAGATGAATTTCAGATCAGGTATCACACTTTGGAGCATGAAAACGAGACGCTACAGGAACTGAACATGGCAAAGTAAAGTATGGCATGGAGCTACTCAAAGATCTTAACAAAAGTCCCTTAGTGACCTTGAGCCAAAAGGGATCAGAAAATACAATTGCAAGCATGTGAACATGGCAAAAACATAATCAGATCACAGACTTAGTGAAAACTGGAGCATGCTGAAACGGATATCAAGTAGGCAAGTTTACGAGCTCAATGCACTCACTACAGAGCAAGGCATGACAATCTAAGCATACACCCATCAAGAATACACATAATGAAAGCTAGACATGGCAAGAACAATAACATAGCATGCACGGATCAACTACAACATCCTCGGCAAAATCGCTAGCAAGTAGACAATCTGCCCAGATTCACGAAATAGCAAAAGTAGAGCTCGATTGACTCAAGCTAGGGTGCTCCATAATTACAAACAAAGACATGGATGGATAGAGCACTACAAGATTAACAAAACATCCTTACTGATCATCCTAAAAAGAGGCACGGATCACTAGGAAACAACATGAACATATGGCAATATGAGATAAACAGGTCAAGGACTTAGTAGAAATGCTAAGTCCTAGAAATCAGCATTAACAAGTGCCTCACTTTGCAAGCTTGTGCTAGTCACCACACACATCACAAAAATACATGGGTTGCACCTCTGGAAAGATGACAAAACCCTTAACAAAACATATGTAGAGCTCAGGGGCATATCATGCACACAATAATCATGGCAAAAATAACAAATATCTAAATGGAGCAGCAGATCTGACAATTATCTCAAGTAGCACTCTTCTAACAGCATTTCGGGCATCAAGATGAACTCAAATGAAAATGATGCAACGAGATGAAATGATGTACTCTCTGAGATGAACAATTTGATATGCTATATGTCCAAAATGGAGCTACGGATGCAAAGTTACAACATGATAAACATGGGCACATGAAACATGGAAATCTCGGGGACTTAGTGAAATAAAATGCCCGAGCGTAGAATAGCTATATGACGCCCGGGGCGAGAGATAAAGGCACTGGCAGTGGCTCACCCAAATGGGCTCGGCCCAGGAAGGAGGGAGAGGCGGGCCGAGGTGGGCCGGGCGATCTGGGCCTGGGGCGGAGGAGGTGGCCCACGCGAAAGGTCTTCCTCCTCCCGATCCCCGCCTGGATCGGGGAGGCAGGAGGCGGCGATGTCGGCTGCTGGCGTGGGAAGGTGCCGGGGCGGCGCTGCTGCACCGGATCCAGACGGATCTGGCCGCGGGGGCCCCGTTCCCAGCGACGGCGAGGTCAGCTGGCGACGAGCGGAGCTCCAAGGCGGCGGGGTCGCGAAGACGGGTTCTACGGGCGCGGCGGTGGTGCAAGGAACGAGAAGGAAGGCGGGGCTCGAACTCCGGCGAAGGTTGCAGGCGACGGCGGAGGCCGGCAACGGAGGAGCAGCGTGCAGCGGCGAAGTCAGGCGGCGCGGAAGCCGAGACAAAGTCCGGCGAGGCCATGGCGGCGAGCTTCAACGCGCCGGCGAGATGGCGAGAAACTCCGGCGATGCTCCGGTGATGCTCCGGCGCCGGCGGAACCGGCAGACGGGCGGCGCGGCGGCTCAGGAAGATCGGGCCCGATGCGGCCCGCGGCGGGCTCCCGATGGGCTCCGATGGGCCCGTGCGTGGTGGACGGCGCGGAGAGGGCAGGTGGCGGCCCCTGATAGGAGGAGAGCAGCGGCGGCACGACGTGGCATGCTCTGATTGGCTGCGGTGAGGTGGCCGGCGGCGAGCGGACATGTCCGGCGCGGGAGGAAATGTCCGGCGGCGATGAGGGAGTTTGATCTAGGGTTTGTACCGCGAATATTTTGGAGGGGATCACATATTTATAGGTAGAGGGAGCTAGGAGAGTCCAAATGAGGTGCGGTTTTCAGCCACGTGATCGTGATCGAACTCTCTAAATGATGGAGAAGGTTTTGTTGGGTTTTGGACCAACTTGGAGGGGTGCTGGGCTGCAACACACACGAGGCCTTTTCTGTCCCTCGGTTAACCGTTTGGAGCATCAAACGAAGTCCAAATGGTACGAAACTTGACAGGCGGTCTACCGGTAGTAAACCAAGGCCGCTTGGCAAGTCTCGGTCCAATCCGGAAATGTTTAATCCCCACACATGAAAGAAAGGTAGAAATGACCACCTGAGGAGAACGGAGCGCCGGATTGCAAAACGGACAACGGGGAAAATGCTCGGATGTAAGAGACGAACACGTATGCAAATGAAATGCACATGATGACATGATATGCAATGCATGACACGCAAGCAATGACAAGGCAACAACAACGAATAACTGGAGGACACCTGGCACATCGATCATGGGGCGCTACATGAACAAAGGTATATTGGATATACATGTTATTGATGTGTAATTTACTAGTGTTTATAGCAACCCCTCAGTATTTGATACTAGTTCAGTTGCTAAGAGTGGTAACTTGAAACAAGAGTTGCAGAATGAACAGAGACTAGTTAAGGGTGAAGTGACGATGTGTGTTGGAAGTAGTTCGAAGAATGATATGATGATCATCGCACACTCCCTATACTTTCGGGATTAGTGTTGAACCTAAATAAGTGTTATTTGGTGTTTGCGTTGAGCATGAATATGATTTGATCATGTTTATTGCAATACAGTTATTCATTTAAGTTAAGAATAATTGTTATTCTGTTTACATGAATAAAACCTTCTATGGTTATACACCCAATGAAAATGGTTTGTTGAATCTCGATCGTAGTGATACACATATTCATAATATTGAAGCCAAAGATGCAAATTTAATAATGATAATGCAACTTATTTGTGGCACTGCCGTTTAGGTCATATTGGTGTAAAGTGCACGAAGAAACTCTATGCTGATGGGCTTTTGAAATCACTTGATTATGAATCAGTTGATGCTTGCGAACCATGCCTCATGGACAAAGATGACTAAGACTCCGTTCTCTAGAACAATGGAGCGAGCAACTGACTTATTGGATATAATACATACTGATGTATGAGGTCTGATGAGTGTTGAGGCTCGCGGCGGGTATCGTTATTTTCTGACCTTCATAGATGATTTGAGCAGATATGGGTATATCTACTTAAAGAAGAATAAGTCTGAAACATTTGAAAAGTTCAAAGAATTTCAGAGTGAAGTGGAAAATCAACGTAACAAGAAAATAAAGTTTCTATGATCTAATCGTAGAGGCGAATATTTGAGTTACGAGTTTGGTCTTCAATTAAAACAATGTGCAATAGTTTCACAAACTCATGCTACCTGGAACACCACAACGTAATGGTGTGTCCGAACGTCATAACTGTACTTTATTTGATATAGTGCAATCTATGATGTCTCTTACCGATTTACCACTATCGTTTTGGGGTTATGCATTAGAGACAACTACATTCACGTTAAATAGGGCACCATTGAAATCTGTTGAGACGATGCCTTATGAACTGTGGTTTGGCAAGAAACCAAAGTTGTCGTTTCTTAAAGTTTGGGGCGGCGATGCTTATGTGAAAAAGTTTCAAACTGATAAGCTTGAACCCAAATCGGGGAAGTGCATCTTCATAGGATACCCAAACGAAATTGTTGGGTACACCTTCTATCATAAATCCGAAGGCAAATTTGTTGCTGAGAATAGATCCTTTCTAGAGAAGGAGTTTCTCTCGAAAGAAGTGAGTGGGAGGAAAGTAGAACTTGATGAGGTAACTGTACCTGCTCCCTTATGGAAAGTAGTTCATCACAGAAATCTGTTCCTGTGACTACTACACCAATTATTTAGGAAGCTAATGATGATGATAATGTAACTTCAGATCAAGTTACTATCAAACCTCGTAGGTCAACCAGAGTGTGATCCATACCAGAGTGGTACGGTAATCCTGTTCTGGAGGTCATGACCATGACGAACCTATGAACTATGAGGAAGCGATGTTGAGCCCAGATTCCGCGAAATGGCTTGAGGCCATAAAATCTGAGATGGGATCCATGTATGAGAACAAAGTGTGGACTTTGGTTGACTTGCCCGATGATCAGCAAGCCATAGAAAATAAATGGATCTTCAAGAGGAAGACGGACGCTGATAGTAGTGTTACTATCTACAAAGCTAGAATTGTCGCAAAAGGTTTTCGACAAGTTCAACGTGACTACGATGAGAGTTTCTCACTCGTATCTATGCTTAAGTCTGTCAGAATCATGTTAGCAATTGCCGCATTTTATGAAATCTGGCAAATGGATAAACAAAACTGCATTCCTTAATGGATTTATTAAAGAAGAGTTGTATATGATGCAACCAGAAGGTTTTGTCAACCCTAAAGGTGCTAACAAAATATGCAAGCTCCAGCGATCCATCTATGGACTGGTGCAAGCATCTCGGAGTTGGAATATACGCTTTGATAATTTGATCAAAGCATATAGTTTTATACAGACTTGCGGTGAAGCCTGTATTTACAAGAAAGTGAGTGGGAGCACTACAGCTTTTCTGATAAGTATATGTGAATGACATATTGTTGACTAGAAATAATGTAGAATTATTCTACAAAGCATAAAGGAGTGTTTGAAAGCAGTTTTTCAAAGAAAGACCTCGGTGAACCTGCTTACATATTGAGCATCAAGATCTATAGAGATAGATCAAGACGCTTGATAAGTTTTTCAATGAGTACATACCTTGACAAGTTTTGAAGTAGTTCAAAATGGAACAGTCAAAGAAAGAGTTCTTGCCTGTGTTACAAGGTGTGAAATTGAGTAAGACTCAAAGCCCGACCACGGCAGAAGATAGAAAGAGAATGAAAGTCATTCCCTATGCCTTGGCCATAGGTTCTATAAAGTATGCCATGTTGTGTACCAAATCTATTGTATACCCTACACTGTTTTTGGCAAGGGAGTACAATAGTGATCTAGGAGTAGATCACTAGACCGCGGTCAAAATTACCCACGCTAAACCGGGCGGGGGCGTCGGGAGCAGGAGCGCCGGTTCAGCCGCGTGCGACGGACCTGCCTCGCCAGAACAACGTTATACTATCAACGCCGCCCGGGCATTATTCCAACCCGTTGGACAATATTGTGGCCGCCGCTTCGCGTCTGGCGGCCCTCCCAACCGATGGCAAGTCACCAATTGCAGTGGAAGCGCGTCGGGACAGGGATCTCCTTTAGACAACACTAAATCAACAGCAAGCATATTAACATAGCCGTGAGAGGATTCATTCCACTCCCTGTCCAAGCCGGAGTTATAGCAGACACGTGAAGACGAACCGGCCGTGTCCAGTAGTGCACGCCGCCGAAATTCGCCACGGGGGAACAACCCGGCCGGGGGAGGTGCTAATGCGCAAGATGTTGTGGACCACGGCCGCGCACGTCGAGAGGCCGAGTTGACAGCGCAACACGAAGCACGACAACATACTCTGGTTCACCCCACTGCCTCCGTGGAGCCAGGGGTGATGTTTAGTTCCCTAGGGGTACCGTGATTAACTCCTGCATTGCATAATGTGCGACTGCCCAAGGATTTCAAGGGACCTCATAAGGTACCAAATTACACCGCCGATTTGCAGCCAGAGGCGTGGGTGGAGAGCTATGAGATGGCAATGGAGATGTTAGATGTGGATGAGGCAGTGTGTGCTAAATATTTCACCATGATTTTGGAAGGAACTTGGTTGAAGAGCTTGCTGACCAACTCTATTGGATCATGGGCTGAACTGAAGCACCGGTTTATCCAGAACTTCAAGGATACGTGTAAGCAGCCAATGTCGATTGTAGATCTGGCCGCTTGTGTCCAAGAGAAAGGAGAGTCCACGACCCATTGGGTCAAACGGGTCTCGGCGATTTTGCATTCATCAGATCGTATCAATGCAGACACCGCAGTGTTAACGTTAGAGGGCAATTACCGTTTCAAGCCGTTGAAACAGAAGTTGGGAAGGCTCAAACGTCATTGCAATGACATGTCAACACTCATGGCCGCTTTGGTTAAATATGCCGATTTAGATAATACCAAGGATCCAGATTCAGAGGAGGACAAACCGGAGAAGGGAAAGAAGAACGGCGGTGCAAAAGGGCAGCACCACAACCAAGGAGGCCATGGGAATAATGGTAAGCGTAAAGCGGATAGTTTAGACTTGGTGGCTAACACAAATATGCAGCGTCGCAAAGGTAAACCGCCCCAGCGCAGTGGAGGGATGAATCTGGAGCATTTGTTAAACCAACCCTGCCCGAAGCATGGAACCAAGGAGGCCCCTTCCACACATCTTTGGAAGGATTGTCACATAATGAGGGAGTTCAAGAACTCTGATCTATACTGGTATGATCAGGATCCGTCGGGCATTTCAGGTCCAGGTTTCCATGGGGGCGGCGGTCCAAGCTCTGGATTTCAGAATAACCAGGGCCATCAGAACAACCAACAGTCAGGTTACCAAAGTCACCCTAAGCAGTTGAACAACGAACAATATCATGTGTTCACTACTAGCCTGTGCAAGCGGGATCAGAAGGTTCACAAGAGGGCAGTTAATAATGTTGAACCTCCCGTACCACATTATCTACGATGGTCGGAGCAACCCATTGTGTGGAGCAGAGAGGATCACCCACCCCGGATTAACAATCCAGGTCAACTAGCCTTGGTGGTAGCACCTCAGGTGGGGGGCTATAAGTTTACCAAGGTTCTGTTGGATGGAGGGAGCAGTATCAACATCCTGTACTATGAGACTTTCCGTCGCATGGGGTTGAAAGATAAGAATCTTAAACTGTCAAGCACTATTTTTCATGGTGTAGTACAAGGTAAATCGGCATACCCTATTGGAAAGATTGCTTTGGAAGTCATATTTGGAGATGAGCATGATTCCAGGTCTGAAACATTGACCTTTGAGGTGGTGAAAATCTAGAGCCCATATCACGCGCTATTTGGACAGTCGGCTTACGCGAAATTCATGGCGAGACCCTGTTATGTCTATATACAGCTCAAAATGCCGGGTTATAAGGGGACGATCACAATACATGGAAGTCGAAAGATTGCTTTGTATTGCAAGGAAGGTGAAGCGGCCTATGCTGAATCAGTTTGTGCTACAGAGGAGCTGAAATTCGATAAGGACAATGTTGATCCGGCGGACATGACCCCTCTGAAGAAACCCACAACTAAGCATGACCCGACCCTGACGTTCAAACCGGCTAATGAGACTAAACTCGTTGACTTCGTCCCTGGTGATTCATCCAAGCAGTTTAGTATCATTGCCAATCTGGATCCGAAATAGCAAAGCGCACTCATCGAGTTCATCCGTGAGAACTGGGACATCTTTGCATGGAAACCTTCTGACATGCCAGGTGTACCGAGGGAACTCGCTGAGCACACTCTCAATATTGATCCTAAGTTTAAACCGGTCAAGCAGTACCTTCGCCGTTTTAACGAAGAAAGACGCAAGGCCATTGGTGAAGAGGTAGCCCGGCTACTGGCAGCTGGGTTTATCGTCGAAGTGTTTCATCCCGAATGGTTGGCTAATCCGGTGCTTGTTCTTAAGAAAAACGGCACTTGGCGTATGTGTGTGGACTACACTGATTTGAATAAGGCCTGCCCGGAAGATCCTTTCGCTCCCCCGCATATTGATCAGATCATTGATGCGACGGTGGGTTGTGAGCGCCTGAGTTTCCTGGATGCTTATTCAGGTTATCATCAGATTAAAATGGCAGTTAAGGACCAGGAGAAGACAGCCTTCGTCACTCCCTTTGGAGCCTTCTGCTATGTTTCTATGCCCTTTGGGCTCAAGAGTGCCCAAGCGACCTACCAATGTTGTGTGCAAAATTTTCTTCACAAGCAGATCGGGCGTAATGTTCATGCCTATGTGGATGATATTGTGGTGAAGTCCAGGAAGCAGGAAACCTTAATAGATGATCTCAAGGAGATGTTCGACAATCTTCGGGTTTACAAAATGATGCTCAACCCAGACAAATGCGTTTTTGGTGTTCCGGCAGGCAAACTCTTGGGCTTTCTTGTGTCCAACAGAGGTATTGAAGCCAATCTGGAAAAAATCAAAGCAATCACATCCTTGGCTAAACCGGCGTGTATCAATGATGTTCAGCGTCTGGCGGGCCGGATTGCAGCCCTCAGCCATTTGGGAGAGAAGGCGATTCCCCTGTATCAGATGTTGAAGAAGACAGATAAATTCGTCTGGAGTGACGCCGCCAATGCGGCATTTGAGGATTTGAAGCGGCAGTTGGCTGAACCGCCAGTCCTCGCTACTCTGGTTGATAATGAGCCTCTATTGTTGTACGTGGCTGCCAATGCCCGAGCGGTCAGTGTGGCGATTGTGGTTGAGCGTAAGGAGGCTGGAAAAGAATATCCGGTTCAACGACTAGTTTATTATATCAGTGAGGTACTAATCGAATCAAAGCAAAGATATCCGCATTGGCAGAAGCTATTGTATGGAGTTTTTATGGCAAGTAGGAAGCTCAAGCAATACTTTCAAGGCCATCCTATCACAGTGGTTAGTTGTGCTCCCTTGGGCGATATAATCCAGAACAGAGAGCAACTGGCCGGGTTGTGAAGTGGGCAATTGAGCTTGGTCCCCACGGTTTGAAGTATACGCCCCGAACAGCCATCAAGTCTCAGGCGCTTGTTGACTTCATCAATGATTGGACCGAGTTACAGGCACCAGAGGACAAACCGGATAATACATACTGGACCATTCACTTTGATGGATCCAGGCAGTTGGAAGGCTCGGGGGCTGGGGTTGTCCTCACTTCCCCTCGAGGAGATAAGATTTGTTATGTTCTCCGCTTAATGTTTCCTTGTACTAACAATGCAGCAGAGTACGAGGCCTTACTCCACGGCCTTCGTGTGGCTAAGGAAATGAACTTAAGCCGGGTTCGATGCTTTGGAGATTCTGATCTGGTGGCTCAGCAAGTTTCTGGTACTTGGGATTCTAAGGACCCACTCATGGCGGCTTATAGGCGCGAGGTGGATATTGTAGCAGGTCACTTTAAGGGTTATCAGGTGGAACACATCGACCGGCGCAAGAATGAGGTAGCAGATGCTCTAAGCCGGCTGGGATCTCAGCGTAAACCGGTACCACCCAATACCTTTCTAGATATCTTGCATAACCCATCTGTAAAGTTGCCTACAGAGGAGGATTTAGCTGTTCCTGATCCGGAGGCCCAGTTGGTGGCTGTTTTACATGCCACTCCAGATTGGACGGTTCCATATTTGGCGTATCTAAACCGGGGCGAATTACCAGATGACGAACTTTTCGCCAGACAGATAGTCCGGCGGTCCAAGTCTATGGTTGTGCACAATGGCGAGTTGCACCGTTCTAGCGTTTCAGGCGTATTCCAACGTTGTGTTTCTCCTGGAGAAGGACAAGAGATTCTACGTGAAATCCATGAAGGGGATTGCGGTCACCATGCCGGTTCAAAATCCTTGGTGGCTAAAGCTTTCTGACATGGGTTCTACTGGTTGACAGCTCATTCTGATGTGGAAGACTTGGTAAAGCGGTGTGACGCTTGTCAGAAATTTTCACGTCGAGCTCATGTTCCAGCTCAAGATTTATGCATGATTCCCATCACTTGGCCGTTTGCTACTTGGGGGCTTGATATGGTTGGACCCTTTAAGCGCTCCAAGGACAAGAAGACCCACCTATTGGTGGCGGTTGACAAGTTCACCAATGGGTTGAAGCGGAGCCCATCAGTAAATGTGATGCAGCCACGGCGGTTCAATTTCTCAAAAAGATTATTTTCTGTTTTGGCTTTCCACACAGCATCATCACAGATAATGGTACGAACCTTTCTAAAGGTGAGATGGAGGAGTTTTGCCAACGAGAGCACATCCGGGTTGATGTAACGTCCGTGGCTCACCCCTAGTCTAATGGTCAAGCTGAGAGGGCGAATCAAGAAATCCTGAAGGGTATCAAGCCTCGGCTTATGGTCCCTTTGAAGTGGACGCCGGGTTGTTGGGTGGAAGAATTACCATCTATGTTATGGAGTATAAATACCACCCCAAACAGATCTACGGGATATACACCTTTTTTCATGGTTTATGGGGCTGAGGCTGTCCTCCCAAGTGATATTCGTCACGACTCGCCCCGGGTTGCGAATTATGTGGAAGCAGACAACGAGCAAGCACGCCAAGAGGCGCTGGACCTGTTAGATGAGAAACGGGACATGGCTTTGGCTCGGTTGGCGGTTTATCAACAAGACCTGCGGCATAATCACAGCCGCCGGGTTAAGACAAGAACCTTTCAAGAAGGCGATTTGGTACTTCGGCTCATTCAAGACCAGACTGATATGCACAAGTTACCTTGGGAAGGGCCCTTTGTGGTCAGCAAAAATCTGCACAATGGATCATACTACCTCATTGATGTTCTAGAAGACTCACGTAGCTCTGAGGAGGAGACCCGGCGGCCATGGAACATAGCTCTCCTACGGCCTTATTACACTTGAAGCCACAGGCTTTTCTTATGTACATATTTCAACAATGTATATATTATGATCAATATAATAAACCGGCATCCTTGCTATTAAGCAGGGTCTCCGCCGTTTTTTCTTTAAATATCTGTTAACTTGGGGGCTTCAGCTAATAAAGCAAAGTACTACCTGTTAGCCCGGCTACCATGCCACCACCTAGCTTGGGAGCTTCACACCCAAGGGGCCAAAGAGAGTTTGATTGCTCAAAGCACGACCCAAACATAGGCACCCATTGAGCACAGCTCACAAAGTTACTTGGGGGCTCTTTGTGACAAATACCAAAGAGTTTGAAAGGACCCTTGTAGCTGGGTATCGACCCACGGCTTGGAAGCCTGGTGTATTCACCTAAAACCCCGGGTTAACCTGCCTTCATCAAGTAAGCCACTCATATCCAAGTAATCCTGGCACGACCCGTCGAACATTTGACATTTACTCTCATTGAGACCCTGAACTTGTCAAAGTTAAAATGATGATTGGTTAGTTGGGGGCCATCTTAAAAGGCTTTGTCAAAATGGTTTAACTCAGTGGCCTGGCAGCCCATGAAAAGCCTCGATTTGGGCCTGGCAGCCCTTGAAAAGCCTTGACCATGGTTTTTGTTTGCTTGTTGCCAAGTTTTTGTTTTTTTCATAAGGTTTATGTTAAACCAGTGTTTCTTAACCCGGTATGGCTTACGGATCTTCTGTTAAAGCATACAATTAAAGGTAACCCGACATCCTTCAAAACCGGTCTGGCTTTGACACCTTGTCTCCAGCAATCGGCCGGTGTTCATCAGAACCCGGTTTTATATCATATATACCAGCATGGCATGGTGGAAGTTGGGTTTTCACCCTTCTTCAAATCACAATTGGTAAACCAACAACAATGTTTTGTATCACAGGTATGATTTATTATTGCTGCAACCATATTTGCTTACCAAGTTGTGTTGGGTATTTTGACCCGTCCGGTGGTAAACCGCCCAGACAGATTTTTCTTATGTAGACACAGGGATTGCATAATATTGTGAAAATACATAAGCCAATACTGAAATTATCATGACGAATCAACGCAAAGTGTATCCCAGTGCAGGATGGCAATGGATTAAAATATTTTCACAAGCCTATTACAAGGCGCTTGAAGGCCCAAAGTATGGTGTTTCCAACAGAACAAAGTTTATGGAGCATCACTCTGATTGACGGATCAAGTCTCATTACCATGTTGATGCGAAGTTGATGGGTCATTTGGCGTCGGATCAGCCTCCTCCTCCCCACCTAGCGGCTGGAAGTTTGTGGTGGTCCAGTCAATCCGGGTTAAGGCCTGAAAGATAGCTTCTTCACTGATAAGGTCCGACGGATCAATGTCAGGGGCATAAGTGTGCTTACGGATTGGCGGAATAAGATTTTGCGCCTCCGGCATGACAACATTAACCCGTTTGTTGTTGGCATCATAATAAGACCGGTTGTCGGTGTCAAAACCGGTGGATCTCGGGTAGGGGGTCCCGAACTGTGCGTCTAGGCCGGATGGTAACAGGAAGCTAGGGACACGAAGTTTTACCCAGGTTCGGGCCCTCTTGACGGAGGTAAAACCCTATGTCCTGCTTGATTAATATTGATGATATGGGTAGTACAAGAGTAGATCTACCACGAGATCGGAGAGGCTAAACCCTAGAAGCTAGCCTATGGTATGATTGTTGTTTTATATGTTGTCCTACGGACTAAAACCCTCCGGTTTATATGGACACCGGAGAGGGTTAGGGTTACACAAAGTCGGTTACAATGGTAGGAGATCTACATATCTGTATCGCCAAGCTTGCCTTCCACGCCAAGAAAAGTCCCTTCCGGACACGGGACGAATCTTCAATCTTGTATCTTCATAGTCCAGGAGTCCGGTTGAAGGTATAGTCCGGCCATCCGGACACCCCCTAATCCAGGACTCCCTCAGGAGCCCCCGAAACAGGCTTCAATGACGATGAGTCCGGCGCGCAGATTGTCTTCGGCATTGCAAGGTGGGTTCTCCTCCAAATTCCGTGTACCTGTTGAATAAAGTCCAGTTTCTGGTAAATGTTGCGCTCCATGGCTTCTATGCCCAATAATGGCCATCTCCCACGTGTCAAACGAATATGAAAAGTCTGAGTGTTTTTACATCCACACCCCTAGCCGCGTAAATGAGCCGCCCATTTAAGGGGACGATTATTTAGATCCAAACCACACCTTCTCCCCTTCGCGAGTGTTCATCAGAGCGCATCCGACAAAGGTGCATACCACCATGGCCAGCCGTCATAACTCCTCCTTTCGCCCTTCCAGCCCTCAGCCTAGATATTGGGAGAGATGCTCCATCCCGCATAGCGAGCTAGTGACGCTCCAGACCAAGGGATTTCTCCCCCCGGCCTATATGGTCCCGGTTCGAGCCGGTCTTGCCATCTATAATGGTGGAGAGCAAGCGGAGAGTGCCCCTAATCCCTCCAAAGGAGAGCGGGTATGCCTCGTACCTTATTTAATAAGAGGGCTCAGATTTCCAATCCATCCGTTTCTCCGGGGGGTCCTGGAGTTCTATGGCCTCCAGCTACACAATCTTACGCCTGCCTCCGTATTGCATATCGCGGGCTTCGTAGCCCTCCACTACTAGGGAAAACCTTATACACAGAATCTTAGCAGCAGCGCGGTCTAAAAATAGATGCTACTGCTAATTAGCAGCAACGAGCTTTAGAAAAGAGCGCTGCTAATGACTGAGTAGCAGTAGCGCTCTAGGTGAAAAGAGCGCTACTACTATAATTGCCACGGTGTTGCCTCCAGGCTAGATATAGTAGTAGCGCCCTTCCCGTGGACGCGCTACTGCTAAAGAACTTAGTAGCAGCGGTTTTTCTCAAAACTCGCTGCTGGTAAGTATGACCGCAACTAATTAAGTTTAGTCCCATACTGCTAAGCGAACAAGGTGTTTACCACCTTAAATATGTTGCTTCTCAACCTATCTCGAGCACTTGGTCTTCATTGAACTATATGTGTATGATTTGTGGTTGCAATATGAATCCTCACCTGTACCTATACAGGTACAGTGAGGATTCATGTTGACTATTTAGATTATACAGAAAAAGATCAATGATGACCAATGTATATTTTTGATGTTTTTACTAAACAAAAGAAATAACTGCTTCCATTAGCAGTAGCGGTTTTTCCCAAAACACGCTGTAGATAAGTTAGCTATAGCGCGTTTTCTGCACGTGCGCTACTACTAGTTCGAGTTAACCACCCCCACATCAAAATTTCGCTAAGTCCTCCTCCCCCCCCCCACCGGCCTATTCCCCTACTCCCTGTCGCCGCCGCCCGAGCCCGAGCGCGCCTGCACCCTCA
>NC_041380.1:297145856-297176562 GCF_002162155.2 Triticum dicoccoides
AACCTCACCGCCGCCGCTCTCGACCACACTGTCGCCGCCCTCGACCGAGCCCGCCGCCCAGGACCGCCGCCCTCCCGATCCCGAGCCCGCCCTCGCCGCCCCTCCGTCGCTGAGCACCTCCCCGCCACCATCTCTCCCTGTGTAAGCCCCCCACCCCTCCCCAACCCCTCTCTCTTTTCTTAGTTAGTAGATGATTTTAGTAGTAGTAGATGTTAATTTTGGGTTCATAGATAATGATTTTTAGAAGTAGTGGATATTAATTAGTAGTAGTGATGGTAAACTAGTTGTATAATTAGCAGTAGTACATGTTAATTAGTAGTAGATGTAGTAGTTAGATGTTAATTAGTAGTAGTAGATGTGCTAGTTTCTTTCTATTTATAGTAAGTTTATATTTAGTAAGAACTAGTTGAATTAATAGAACTAGTTTAGTTTTAGTTGAACTAGTTAAGTTTTAGTTGAACTAGTATAGTAAGTAAATCAATAACTAGTTGAACTACTTCATTTTTAGAAAGAACTAGTTTTTTTCTTTTTATACTAAGTTTATATTTAGTAAGAACTAGTTGAGTTAATAGAACTAGTTGAATTAATAGAACTAGTTGAACATGTCATATTTGGTGTTATTTTTCAGTTTAAGCAATTATTTGATGTTTTGGTTACACCTCCGAGTGGCCTATGTTTTGCCGGAGTGTTGATTAATTTCCGTTCCGGCAAATTTCAGGCGCTCGATATGTCCTTTTTTAGCAAAGGTCATGCCGGATTTTTCCGTGAATTCTGGCATGACTTGTGCTAGAATATGTGGGAAATATCGAGTGGCCTGGATTTTCTTTGAAAAATAATGGTCTAATTTAGGTTTTTTAGTACATATATTTAATTGTACAAGTTTAATCTTTGAATTATGAACGTAGGAAATGTCGTACTCGGACGACAACAGTCTCCTGGGGGAGTGCAGCTGGTGCCACGACGATCGAGGTATGTGCGACAGGTTCGTTGAGCTGGACGAAGATCGGCGCTTTAGCATTAAGCTTGAGGAGACCTTCAATGTTGAAACGGTACGCAACAACGACAAGTGTTTTTTTCGTAATTAAGCATGACTTCAACTATTTCAACGTCTAATTTTCATCTTTTACAATTCGACTAGCTTATCCCATGCCATGCAAGAGGCTATGTCTTAGAGAGGATGGGTTTTGAAGACCATGAAAATTTTCAAACAAAGAAAATACACCTAAGGACCCATCATGATATCGATTTTGAAGTAAATCTGTATAATTCTCAGAGCGTAACCCATTTTGGTTGTCAAAATTGGGAAGCACTTTGCAAAATGTATGGTTTTATGAGGGTATGATTGTCACCATGGATCTTGGTCATCCTGACATCGAGCAAGATAATACGGACATTTGGGTCCTTGTTGATACGCTTCTGATTCTACCGCAATGTGAGTTTCTCAAACATAGTTATTAACTAATTTATATTGTTTATTTCAAAATAGTTGATAGCTTATTTCCATTGACAGCTTATTTTGAATCTTCAAAGAATGTGCAGAAGATGGTAGACAAAACCCACTACACTGATGGCTCCGAATTAACTTATAAGGAGAAAAATCATCTGATTGCTTATTGTACTTTTTTTTGAGAATTACAATACCTATTATCGAACTCCTCCAAATTATGGTGAATACGTGTCACTAGTGCATGTGTTGAACCACGATAACTTCTATGGAGATACGCTGGTAAGATATTTTACTATTACGACATCCGTGCATCTTTTGCATACTTATAAAACTAGTACATCATTGCTAACTACGAAGTTATTACTATGTTTTTCAACAGAAAATCCCGATGGATTGTGTGCCTCATCTGATGTATTACAATGGTCGCCTTGAAGTTCTGAACCTACAGGCAGGTCATCCTACGGATCTCACCTGTGCATATCAAATTTCTAAAACCAGTGAACACATGCTAATAAAAGAGTGGACAAAATGTTTGGACATTCGTAAGGAGGTTCTTGGAAGCAACATTAAGCGAAAGGCAAGAATTGGAGACATGATAATCTGCATTCTCCATAATGGAGAGCGAGAGGCTATCTTGTTTTTTGCTATTTTACCTTAGAGAATATAGTAGGTCCTAAGAGAATGTAGTAGGTCCTATGAGGTACAATATGTTTATTATGTGATACAATGTGTTAGAGTTGAAGATGTCAGGAGTACTTGTGATTACGACTAGTGACCAATGATATGATGATGATGATGATAAGTTGTTAATGATATGATGATGATGATGATATTTATTATATCATTGGGTGAAAGAACCGCGGATTAGTTTCAAGTGGATGTCCGTCCACTTGAAACTAGTCCACATGGTTCTTTCACCCCGTGATGTAATAACTCGTTATGATGTAAAAACAATTTGTAAATTCCTGTTGTATGAAAATTTGTGTAAAGGTGTACGAATACAACATGAAATAAAAAAGAAATAAAATACGAAATAATAGTAGCAGCGCGGGCAGAGAGAAGCGCTACTACTAATTACCAGCAACGCTCCTCCTGGAACTCGCTGCTACTAAGTCGATTTAGCCGTAGTGTGGGTGGAGGCACGCTACTGCTATTCGTTAGCTATAGCGCCTTATCAGTAGCGCACCACCCCGCGCTACTGATAGGTCTAAAACCCGCGCTGCTGCTAGCCTTTTCCCTAGTAGTGCTCTGCGAGCTGTTTTTGGGTATTGAGGCTCATTTTGGGCTGTGGAAAGAGCTATTCTGCCTTGTGCCCGTTCTCAGAAGGGGTCAATATATCAAGTGGGCGGAGCCGAAGTGTGGCGCATCGCCGGGACTAGATATCTATCCGGAACCCCAAAGAAGGCGTCCGAGGACTGGTGTTCGGAATGGTTTTACATAGAGGACGTCCCGCTGCCGGATCCTGTCCGGATCGGCCTCCCTGAGTTCGACAGTGCTCCACTAAAGAAGCGCCTAAGTTGGCGTCCATGGATCCCTTAGAGGGAAAGTGACAAGGACGTCCGTTACCTGATGGGCCGGATAAGATTGTTAGCTCATTCTGAACTGACCATGATCGGGGTCATGGCCGCATGCATCATGCGAGGGGTGCAGCCGCCACAGTACAGAGGCCACCCCATGTGGGATTTCAACGGGGAGGATGACGCCACCCGCTACGGCCGTAAGGGACCGGATTCGGCTGCGGCCCTAACAAAGACCTTGTCCGCTTTGTACAAGGGAGAAGAGGAGGAATTTCTCCACGTCAACCCACAGGGTGGATTTTCTATGTACAATCCCCCAAGCTGGGTAAGTGGTTTACTTGCCCATCCGTTTTATATTCCCATTGTTAAATATTCAGTCTAATGACTTCAATGCAGGAATTGCGCCAGGCTATAAAATAAATAAACAGCCCTCCTCCACAGCCCGAGGACCCAGGACGGTCCCTCGACCCGGCCTCTCAAGAGGATGCGGACTTATCTGTGGAGCTGATTGATGGAGTGTTCCATCAATTGAGCAAGGACAACGCATTGGTGGCCATTACGACCGATTACCCAGGGCTAATCCCGGCCTCCCAGGTAACTGAGATGGAAGTACCAGTACCCCCGAATAGGGATCCGCCCTCTCGTGTTTTTAGTTTCCTGATTACAACCGAGCTTTGCAGGGGAGGTTTTTGAGGCGGGAGGCCGAACCTGCGGCGACAAGCCAACGAGGGGCCGCAGGGCCCCGTGGGCAGAAAAGAGGTGCAGTCCGGACCGAGGCATCAGCGCAAAGGTATGGCGCGCCCCCTTATCCCAGTTGTTATACCTTCAAGGCATATTAACACTCGTGCTCTCTTCAGGACAAAGAGACCTCGCCGGACTATATCCGGAGAGGCTGCCAATCATGCCTCCACTAGACAGGCTCCAAAGCCTGGTCCGGAGGCGGAGGCGAACACAAGGCGCGCACCGGACGCTCCTTCGACGGAGGATGTGGACAGGTTGTCTGCCACGAACTCTGAGGTGGAGAGTGCCATGAACCACAGGCATCACCGGATAATTCTTCGCGACGCTTGTTTCTCCCGAGAGGCATTAGATGCCTTCAATTTGGGAGATGCATACCTCCGTGCCGCTCAAAATTGTATAGCCAGAGCCATGGAGCAATATGTAGAAGACATACGGGTAAGAAATTTTTGGTAATTATATATATATACCAGTAGCCCCCGAGACTTGAAACAGTTAGAATAACTGATTTAAGGATCATTTGTTATGCAGGTTCTTATAGAAAAGAATTCCCTACTGTCCCAGGAGCTGGAAGAGTGCAAAGCCCAACTTGAAGCCGCACTAGCCACGATAGGGAGCCCAAGGAGACCCCCGCTGGTAATATACACTTCGAAAGATAAGTATTTTGCGAAGCACGGCATGGGTGCAAATCTGACAAATGAAATTGCAGATGGCGCTGGATTGAGTTCGGAAATGCAACAACTCCTACGCCAGCTGAAGGCTGGTGAGAAGGTGCTGACAAAGGTGAGGCGGGAGAAGAACGAGCTCCAAGATGCCAACACCAAGCTGGGCATCGACCTGAAAGATGTTCGTGCCCAGCTGTCAGACTCCGTTAAGGAGAATCAGTGGCTTCGGCGCGGCATATTTAGTAAGTGTTTGAACGAACCTTTGAAAAAAAGTTCGGCGGGGAAGTCGACTAACAGAGTAATGTCTGTAGGTGTGCTAACAGGTCGTCTTGCAGAGTAGATGCCCGGTTCTACGGGTGACCTTCTTCCCGAGCTCTTGCAACTGCTCGAGCCAGTTTGGCAGGTGATGCAAGGCGTCGCCCAGGCCTTGTGGCCATCCATCTCCATGCCCGAAGGTCTTGGAGAGCTTGCGGAGAAGCTAAAGGCAGCATGGTGGCGCTTCCGATTGTGGAAGATATCAGCCTGCCGTCAAGGCGCTAGGGAGGCATGGGCCATGGTGAAGACGCGGTACACAAAGGCTGACCCCAACCACATGGCCAAGGTCGGTCCTATGGGGCACGATGGGAAGGAGATCCCTGTAAGCTTAGTATACGGCCAAGTAGAATTGGCCGCAAAGTATTCCCAGTAGGACTGTAAATTAGACAGCCTGTTAGATGGTATTGAAGAGGAATACAATCAGTCAAAATGACTATGTAATTGAATTGACATTTATAATGCCTTCTAGCCGGATTATAGATCGTTTGTCATGGCCGACCTTTTCGCTTCAGCCTCGGGACCTGACGGTCCGGAGTGTGTCCGAATTCCCATGCGGTTATATAAGAACTGGGGAATGCATGGAGACCAGACGTAGGGGTCATTAGTGCGTGAACAGACAAGTGCCCGACTAGTTATGTTATATTACATGGTTAGTAAGAAACATCTTCCAGGGAGAATAGTTCCCTTAGGGGTTCCTTTCCCTGGGAGGCATGCCCTAAAGTGCATGCCCATTCTGCGAAAAACACGCGGGAAAAAGCATCTGGGGGCGCATAAATAAATAAGTGAAAAGATCATCTTTAGGTCACCGACTGAATATTCCCTTAAGAACGCTAGCTTTCGGCTTCACCCAGTCTGAGGTACACATCCTGCTGATCCGGCAGTAACAATCGCAGAGGTGCTCCCTTTACCGCCTAGCCGAATAATCGGGAACGTAGGGGTAAGCATAGGAGCCAGGCAACTCAGCTTGGCCAAAACTTAAGTCATATCGATGCATATAATGGTGAAATAAAAGGTACATGCGGAAGTGTAACACATGTGTTGGGCATGAAGCCCGTATAAATAAGCTTCTGTTTAAAAGAAGCCCCCAGGTTTAATGAGTGCGAATAGCACGTCATTTGATGAGCCTTTAAAGGCTATAAGAGAAAGGAAGGGGAGAAGGAGAGAAATGTAAGACATATAGTATATAAAAAATGGACAGAGGAAGGAGACGAATACAGAGTCCGGTGCTAGGCATAGAATCTTTGGAGACAGGCTGCGTTCCATGGGTTTGGCTCGAGTCGGTTATCCGATGCATCTCGCAGGCGGTATGCTCCACCAGTCAGGACTTGGTCAATTATGAAGGGACCTTCCCACTTGGGCTTGAGTTTGTCCTTTTTCTTCTCCGGCAGGCATAGACCTAATTCGCCAACGTTGTAATTTTTGGCCTGTACTTCTCTGCTTTGGTATCTTTGATCCTGCTGTTGATAGAATGCGGAACAGGCTTTTGCCATGTCACGCTCCTCCTCCAATGCGTCCAAACTGTCCTGCCGATCGAGCTCGGCTTCTCTTTCTTCGTACATGCGCACTCGAGGTGAGTCATGAATTATGTCGCAAGGCAAAACTGCCTCTGCGCCGTACACCATAAAGAATGGTGTGTATCCGGTGGTGCGATTCGGTGTGGTCAGCAGCCCCCAGAGTACGGAGTCGAGCTCCTCTACCCAGTGCGTGTTAGATTCCTTGAGGGACCACACTAATCTGGGTTTGATGCCGCTCATGATAAGACCATTTGCACATTCGACCTGGCCATTAGTTTGTGGGTGATAGACGGAAGCATAATCGAGCTTGATGCCCATGTTTTTGCACCAGAGTTTACCTCGTCAGCCGTAAAGTTCGTGCCGTTATCAGTGATGATGCTGTGGGAGACGCCGTAATGGTGTACAACCCCGGATATAAAGTCTATCACCGGTCCAGATTCGGCCGTCTTAACAGGCTTGGCTTCTATCCATTTGGTGAACTTATCCACCATGACCAGCAAGTATTTTTGCTTGTGGGTTCTGCCTTTAAGGGGTCCAACCATGTCAAGCCCCCAGACCGCGAAGGGCCAAGTGACGGGGATAGTTTGGAGGGCGGTGGGTGGCATATGGCTTTGGTTTGCAAAGAGCTGGCAACCGACACATCGTTGGACTAAGTCCTGGGCGTCTGCCCAGGCCGTCGGCCAATAAAAGCCTGTACGGAAGGCCTTGCTTACAAGGGACCGAGCTGCAGCGTGATGACTGCCGAGTTCGGCATGAATTTCTGCCAGGAGGTTCCACCCTTCCTCTTCGGAGATGCACCTTTGGTGGACTTCGGTAGTGCTTTTCTTATAAAGCTCTACCTCGTGGACTTTGTAGGCGAGTTCCTGCCTAGTAAGGTAGGCGAGTCCATGGGGCGATGACGGCCATTATTACGTGGGCTGAAGGTGTTATTTCATTGGCAGAGCCTCCGATTGTGTCAGAATGTTCGGTGTCAGGCAGTGCGGTTGGGTCCGGGCTGTTATTGTTTGGCTCCCCTTCCCATACTATGGATGGCTTGAACAGCCTTTCCAAGAAGATGTTGTGGGGGACTACATCGCGTTTTGCGCCGATGCGTGCCAGGACATCTGTTGCCTGATTATTTTCCCGGGCTATATGGTGAAATTCAAGCCCTTCGAACCGAGCTGACATTTTTAGGACGGCGTTGCGGTAAGCTGCCATTTTGGATCCTTGGCATCGAAGTCTCCATTTATTTGGGATATTGCGAGGTTCGACTCCCCGCGCACCTCTAGGCGTTGAATGCCCATGGATACTGCCATCCGGAGACCATGTAAAAGGGCCTCATATTCGGCTGCGTTGTTGGACTCTGTGTACATAATCTGGAGTACGTATTGAACTGTGTCTCCTGTGGGGGACGTCAAAATGACGCCAGCCCCTAGTCCGGCCAACATCTTGGAACCGTCGAAATGCATGATCCAATTTGAATATGTGATGTACTCTTTAGGGAGTTCGGCCTCCGTCCATTCTACGACGAAGTCGGCCAAAACTTGCGACTTGATGGCTCACCGTGGCTTATAAGTTATGTCGAACGGGAGGAGCTCAATGGCCCATTTTGCAATCCGGCCCCTTGCGTCACGGTTGTTTATAATATCGTTAAGTGGTACTTCCAAGGCTACTATTATTGAACACTCGTGAATGTAGTGTCGTAGCTTCCGGGATGCCATGAATACCGCATAAGCAATCTTTTGATAATGCGGGTACTGTGATTTGCACAGAGTGAGGACAGTGGACACATAATAGACCGACTTTTGAAGGGGGAATTTGTGTCCATCCATTTCTCGTTCGACGACGAGCACTGCGCTTACAACCTGATGTGTTGCTGCAATGTACAATAGCATTGGTTCGCCAATGTTTGGCGCAGCCAGGACTGGGTTTGTTGCCAATATGGCTTTTATTTCGTCGAGTCCGGCCGTGGCTGCATCCGTCCATTCGAAGTGTTCGGTGCGCCGAAGGAGGCGGTAAAGGGGTAGGGCCTTTTCTCCCAAGCGGGAGATAAAGCGGCTTAGAGCCGCCACGCATCCGGTTAACTTTTGTATTTGTTTGAGGTCTGTTGGGATATCCAATTGTGACAGAGCTCGGATCTTGGCTGGATTTGCTTCAATTCCTCTACCGGATACAATGAAGCCCAAGAGCTTTCCGGCTGGGACGCCGAAAACGCATTTTTCTGGGTTGAGCTTGATGTCGTATGTTCGGAGGTTATGAAATGCGAGCCTCAAGTCGTCTACTAGAGATTCGACATGTCTTGTTTTGATGACCACATCATCTACATATGCCTCCACTGTTTTGTCAATCTAGTTTGCCAGACATGTCTGAATCATGCGCTGATATGTTACGCCGGTGCTTTTGAGCCTGAAGGGCATTGTGTTGAAGCAGAATGGGCCGTATGGTGTGATAAATGCCATTGCAGCTTGGTCTGATTCTACCATCTTGATTTTATGGTAGCTGGAATATGCGTCGAGGAAACACAACGAATCGTGTCCTGCGGTAGCGTTGATAATTTGGTCGATGCAGGGGAGGGGGAAGGGATCCTTTGGGCAAGCCTTGTTAAGGTCTTTAAAATCAATGCACAGGCGCCAGGATTTGTCCTTCTTTGGTACCATCACCAGGTTTGCTAGCTCCTCTCCCATGGCCTGTCTCTTAGGTTCGGAAAAACGCCGAAGAGCTTGTTTGACAGGTTTGAATCCTTTTAGGATATTTAAGCTGTGCTCAGCCAGCCTGCGTGGGATTCCTTGCATGTCTGAAGGGTGCCAGGCGAAAATGTCCCAGTTCTCTCATAGGAACTCTCGCAGTGCGGCGTCTACATTAGGGTTTAACTGTGCCCCGATGGAAGCTATTTTATTGGGGTCCGTTGGATGGACCTGGAATTTGACTATTTCGTCCGCCGATTTAAATGAGGTGGACTTGGATCTTTTATCGAGTACCACATCGTCCCTATTCACCATGGAGCGCAGCGCAGTCAGTTCCTCAGCCGCTAGGGCTTCGGATAGTGCCTCGAGGGCCAGTGCGGCTGTCTTGTTTTCGGCGCGGAGTGCTATGTCCGGATCACTAGCGAGAGTGATGATCCCGTTAGGCCCGGGCATCTTGAGCTTCATGTACCCATAATGGGGTATTGCTTGGAAGATTGTAAACGCTTCCCGCCCTAGCAGAGCGTGATAACCGCTGCTAAACGGAGCCACATGGAACGTGACTTCTTCGGACCTGTAATTATCCGGCGTGCCGAACACCATATCTAGTGTGATTTTTCCTGTACAGCACGCTTCTCGACTGGGGATTATTCCTCTAAAGGTTGTTCTGCTTCGCTCAATGCGGTTCCAGTCTATTTCCATTTTTTGAAGGGTTTCCTCATAAATGAGGTTCAATCCGCTGCCGCCGTCCATGAGTACCTTGGTAAGATGAAAGTCGTCCACTATTGGACTGAGGACCAATGCGGCTGGTGCTCGGGCTGTTCGGAATTTAGGTTCATCACTGGCGTTAAAGGTAATAGCCGTGTCACTCCATGGGTTTATTGTTGCTACTTGGTAGACTTCGGCAAGGCTGCGGAGTGTCCTTTTTCGCATATTATTTGATGCGAAAGTCTCGAAGACTGTTAATACCGTATTGGTGTCTCTGGGGTGGCTTTCTATGGCCTCCGGAATTAGGAGATCTTCGCCAATTTTGGCCACCTACCGGAGTATCCAACATGCTCTAAGGCTGTGAGTTGGTGTGGCGTCCTCTGTACTGTGAATTTTGCAGGGTCCATTAAGCCATCCTTCCAGTACGGTTCCATGCCCTGTAGAGGGTTTTTGCTTTTTGGTGTTTGACCCAGGTGTCTGGCGATGATGCACCCTTTTATTTCGTACTTGGTTTGTATTCAGGGCCGGATCGTCCCAAAATTTTATTTCGGTTTTCCAGGCGCTTTCCATCGCACAGTACTTTCGTACAATGGACGCTAAGTCAGCGAAGCGTGTAATATCACGGGGACTTATGGTGTTGAGGATTCCCTTGTCCGTGCAATTATTGCAGAAGATTGAGATTGCGTCTTCCTCGCCGCAGTCCCTTATCCTGTTCCTAACCAGGAGGAATCTGGCCTAGTAATGATGTACTGTTTCATCGGGCTCTTGCCTGATTTGGGATAGATCGCTTATGTTCGGGTGGGTGGGTGGAATTAAATCCGAAGCCTCACCCAATCTGAGCTCAAAGGCCGAGGAATTTCCGAACTCGAAAATTTGGATTCCTGGATGTTGTCCAATGAATCCAGCCCGTCGCCTGACTCTAAGTTCAGGTCTTGAGTGATACCCTCCCCTCCGCGGGTATCCGGCTTGGAGGGATCGGGAATCCGGACGTAGCTTGTCCTTAAGATAGATGAAGGGTCGACGCACTGTCCCTCTACCACGGCAAGGTGATGGCTGACTTGGGGAGAGTTAATCTCTCTCAGATCGGGTTTAGGCCCAATCTTGTCGTAATCCATAGCGACTCCTAGGGCGGCGATGCGATCCAAGAGCTCGTTTATGGAGGAGAGTCCCATTGGATCTAACTGCTCGGCGAGTTCTGAGCTGACATGAAGATTGTTTTCGATGGCTCGAGAGGTCATCGTCGGCGCAGAAGCCGAACAGGCGGTCATAAGAAAACCACCTAGCCGGAGGGTTTGGCCGACAACCAAAGCTCCCTTAGCAACGGTGCCGTCTTTAAAGACGGGGCGAGGCATCCTTCCTGATGGCGATGACATAGAGGAACTTTCAATGAAAGCACCAATGTCAGTGTCAAAACCGGCGGATCTCGGGTAGGGGGTCCCGAACTGTGCGTCTAGGCCGAATGGTAACAGGAGGCAAGGGACATGAAGTTTTACCCAGGTTCGGGCCCTCTTGATGGAGGTAAAGCCCTATGTTCTGCTTGATTAATATTGATGATATGGGTAGTACAAGAGTAGATCTACCACGAGATCGGAGAGGCTAAACCCTAGAAGCTAGCCTATGGTATGATTGTTGTTCTATATGTTGTCCTACGGACTAAAACCCTCCAGTTTATATAGACACCGGAGAGGGTTAGGGTTACACAAAGTCGGTTACAATGGTAGGAGATCTACATATCTGTATCGCCAAGCTTGCCTTCCACGCCAAGGAAAGTCCCTTCCGGACACGGGACGAAGTCTTCAATCTTGTATCTTCAGAGTCCAGGAGTCCGGCTGAAGGTATAGTCCGGCCATCCGGACACCCCCTAATCTAGGACTCCCTCACCGGTGAACAGTCAAGTTAGCATCTTCTGCCAGCTGACTCTCCAGAGGACGCATTTCCCTTGTCACTTCTTTAAGGGCTTCATCATCAAAATCTGCCCCGTTTTCTTGTGTGCTTGGAAAGCCTTTGGCAAGGTCAACCGGATCCAAGTCGGCTATCCACGCTTTGGCTCGGGTGAGTGCCAACAAAGCGCCAGCCCTGGCAGCAGATCACTTTACCTCTTCTATCTGTGCTGGTGCCATGGATAGCCTTGCCAGAGTGTCCTTGATCAGTGTTGGGGCTGGATTATCATAGGATGCTGCGCAGATAACCCGTTGAGCACCGGCATATAGTTGTTCAAGCAGAGTATATGCTGCTTTCAGCTTCATCTATACATCTGAGCCCAGATGAGTAATGCGGCTACCTGCAACGGTTTAAGAATTTCATATTTTAACCGGCACCTTACAAGATGGATATTTCAGATGCCTTGTTAGGAGTACTTACCAAGTACTGTGGAGGTCATGGCATTCACTTGATGCTTCAACCCAGAAAGCTCTTCTACCACCGGTTTAAGAGCAGACTCGGCGTCTTCCGCCCGTTTCAGCAATGTACCCTTCTCAGTGTCCCAATTGGCACGTTCAGTCTTGAATTCTTCCTTCAGTCGTTCCATGGAAGTTAAAGCGGCTCGAAGCTCATCTTTGGCTTTAGAAGATTCTTCTTGATGGGATTTGATACTCTCTTGAAGATCAGCAATCTGCGTCTGTTGATGGTTTATATCAGCCTGCCACAATCAGAGGAGCATCAATAGTTTATCAAAAGTCCCAACCATACAACTGGTTCTACACTTGGCACTTGGGGGCTAATGTGGATTGCTTCTTTCCTACTGCTTATTCAAAGTCTCAAGGATTAATACAAGTTTCAATCCTGGCACTTGGGGGCTAATGCGGATTGCTTCTTTCCTACTGCTTATTCAAAGTCCCGAGGATTAATACAAGTTTCACTCCTGGCACTTGGGGGCTAATGTGTATTTGTTCAAAAACTTAAAAGTCAACAATGTGCAGTTTGGAAGTTCAAAAGTCCCGATTTGTCTTTACAAGCTAAACCGGCCCTTGGGGGCTACAAGATACAAGGCAGTGAAAATACAAAGATAATGATGAATTTTTTTTACCTCATAGCGTTCCTTCATCAGATTTACCAAGTCAGACTCATTATCTCGGCTTGTATAAAGCCGGTCCAAGAATCCAGAATGAAGATCCTAGGCAGAAAGATTAGCATATTTTGACAAGTCAGCTTCCATCTTCCCCTTGCCCATAGAGGTAAACTCGTCCTTGGCGGTATGTTTTGCCAAGATAACTGGATTGCCCGGAATGGTATAAGCAGTGCCAGTCACAATAATGTCATCATCTTTGGCTAGTTTAGGAGTGGTAGCAGAGCTTGGCGGATTAGCAGTTGACCTCAGTGGATCAACAACCGGACTTGCAGGTATAGCATGTGGACTTGAGGTGCCCTCATGTGTGACCGGATCAGCTTCCGGCGGATCAGCGTTGTTAGTTGGCTCCGGCGGGACAGAATCATCCATGATATTATCAAGATTTTTATCAGGATTTTCAGGAGTTTCCTCCGGTTCAACTTCGCCGGTAGGGGCACTGGTCTTGGACTTCTTACTTAGACGAGCTTTAGCACTAATATTAAAACAAGGATTAGCATGATTAACCGAATTATGAAGGAGAAGGGAGGGCTGCATGCTTACCCTGGGACGGTTTTTAGTGGAGGCAGCTGACTGGTTGATGAACCGCCAGACGAATTAGAAGATACCTGGTAGTTTAAATCAGATGGATTGAGAGGGCATCGGAAGAAACCTTTCAAAATATAATGTTTTTCAGGAGAACAAGCAACCTCTGGACGACGTTTCCGGTTTGGTGTATGAGGTAAACCGGAAGAAGTGACCTGTTGACCACTGTGTCGGGTTGTGCGACGCCCTTCGGTTTGCTGTGTCTTCAAAGAAAGTTTTCGATCCAAATGAGCAACATGCTGAGAGCATTTCACTTTCCTAACTGCACGGCAAAATCGTTGAACCGGCAGAAGTTCTGAGTCAGAAAGACAAATTACCTCAGCATGATCTGCATGGCTGGCCTCCACATCATCCTGGGAGTAATCATTATCAGTAAAGTATATGAATAAAGGTCAAGGGAGTCAAACTTTACCTCTTCAGCCGAGTCACCGACATCCTCTGGTGGTTCTGAAGACTCAACAGTTTTCTTTTTGGCAGCACTCTTGATGACCTTGGTATTAACACGAGGAGCCTTAGCCGCTTTGTCTTGAGATTTCCTTTTCCAGAAGGAGCTACTGGCCTGCAGATTGCACAAAGGGTTATTATAGCAGTTGTCACACCCTAGCTAGTCCATGCATTAGAGTGTGCATCATGTTTACTTTTCATCAGAAACTTGAAATGGGGAAGGCAGAACCCCCAGCCCCCTTTTGAAATCAACTAGGGTTTACTAAAAATAATTTCAATGAACCTGAAATGCCCTTCTAAAATGTTCACCCTCTTTGTCTTAGGTTAGAACCTCTGGCAAAATTGGTGCACAATTTTCTAGGTCAACAGAAGGTCATTGAATCAAATCATAAGTATTTGAATTTGGGCATTTAAATGCTATAAAATAATTTAAATGCCCAAATAATTTTGGGAGTAAATGTTTCCTGTTGGAAATAATCCAAATAGAGGCCACATTTATTTTCAGGATTTTTGGAAATGTTCTAGTATTTTAAATAAAGCTAAACAGTTGCAGTTTAATAGAAAACAGAAACTAAATCAAAAAAAAAGGAGAAAGAAGCCCACCTGGGCCTTACCTGGCTCGGCCCAGCCTACTGGCTCGGCCAGTCACCCCCTACCTCGCGCCAGGAGGCAGGGACGCGTGCTCGCCGCGCGCCGGCCACGCGCCGGCCGCCTCCTGCTTCTGCCGACGCCGGGAGACGCCCAGAGGACGCCACGCGACCCCCACGTCTCCCTCTCACACTCTCTCACTCTCCCCCTCATCCCCCTCATCCTCTCCCGTGATGGCCGAGCGCGTCCCTCGCCGCCGATCGCCGTAGTCGCCGCCAGAGACCTCCCCTCGCCCCTCCGACGAGCCCATCAGCTCCGCCTCGACTCCCTCGACCTCCCCACCGAGCCACGCTTCGCCGGAAGCCCTGCAACGCCGCCTTCGCCCTCGTCTTCAACCTCGGGCACCCGAGCCGTCTCCGGCTGATTCGCCGTCGCCAGGACCTCCCCGAGCTCGCTGACCCCCTCTCCGACTCCGCTGTGAGCTCCTCTTCCTTTCCCCCTAACCCCCGTGCTCGTTTGGCCCCTGTAGCCGCCGTTTCCACCGCACCCGAGAGCTCCCCGCCGCCGGCCATGTCGCCGTCGTGGCTACGGCCGTGCAAGCACGAGTCTGAGCGCCTCACCGTGCTCAGTGCAGCACCAGGAACCCGTAGCCACCACCAGTTCTTCCTCCCGTGCACCGTAGCGTCGAAACCGACCTCGCCCGAACTCCGGCCGCCGCCACGAGCTCGATTCCGGCGAGCTTGCTCCACCCCAGATCCTCCAACTTGCCCCACTAGATGCGCACGAGCCCCAGCTACGCGTAGCACGTCTCCACCGTCGATTTGGTCACCGGAGGACCAAATCCGAAGCCCTTCGCCGTCTCGGTCCTCGCCGGCGTCGAGCCGCCGGCGAGTTGACCCAGTTTGACCCCTGGGTGGGCCCGGGTTGACTCCTTTGAGTCAATGACAAATGGGCCCCCCCTCTGCTAATTATCCAGATTAGTTTCTAACTAAAATTAGTTAGTTTAATTAGTATAGCCACTGACTAGTGGGCCCTGCCCAGTAATTAGGCTAACTAAACGTAGTTAGTGCATTGAGAGGCTGACAGAAGGGGCCCACCAGTCAGGTTTGACCTGGGCTGGCGCCCTTGACCTACTGAGGTCAGCATGATGCAATGCTGACGCAGTAATGCATTTTCTGGATTTATTTTTATACAGGAAATTCCAGAAAATAGTTCAAACTTCAAAAATTCATAGAAATTCAACCGTAACTCCAAATGAAATAATTTATATATGAAAAATTATCAAAAAAATTCAATCTATCCATCTGTAATGGTTTCATGCATGAAAAAACAATTTTACCTTGCTGTTTAGGCAGAATAAGGTAATGCACTATAAATGCCATGTTTAATGAGCTAATATTTGAATCCTTGATTCAAATGAGTTCATCCCTTTCTATTTTAGCTTGCATTAGGCCAAGACACAATCATATTGCCATGTCATAGCATGCATCATATTGTTGCATATCGTCATGTGTTGATTGTGTTCCGATGTGTTCTCCGTGGTAGGTTCTGCCTCCGAGGATATTCACGAGTATCCAACTGAAGGGCAGTATCCCGCTACCACTCCATCAGGCAAGCAACCATTGATCATTCCGATACAAACCCATGTTCTCGCTCATGCTCTTGTTTACTGCATTAAGACAACACGATTCAAACTGCTGTGTGCTACGGTAGTTGAACCATTATCCTCTACATGACCTGTCATTGCCACAGTAACTAGATGAACCCAACTAGCATGTGTAGGAGTTGATTGAGCCATGTATGTGATTCCTACCTTGCTATGCCTGCTATGCTTAGAGTTGTGTCAGGTCTGGTTCATCTGGGTGATGGGCCAGAGTGAAATGCTTATGCCGGTAATGTGAGGGATGTGTTGAACATGTTTTGGTAAAGGTATCGATGAGAGGCTATGTAGGAGTACATGGTGGGTTGTTTCATTGAGGCCGTTCCTAAGAACTGAGATCTGTGTGTGTGATTTAAGATTCAGCTACTACCATACATTGGGATCCTTAATTGACCCTCTCGGCTTCTTAACCACCCTAGTACTCTGTCTAGGAGTTGCAAATAGTTTCTGGTGTTTGTAGGTTATGTGTTGGCGGCCGTGCGTAGCGCTGACCCTAGGGATGGGCTATGTTGCGGTAGATACACCGTGGCACGGTTTACTGAGTCACCCGTTTGGTGTCCCGGGAACCCTGTTCACATCGTTCGGGGCCGTATGTGGAAACCCCGGCCGGACTCCCTGCGGATGGAACCTGGATAGGCGATAAACCTGTACTAGAGACTTAAGTGTTTAGGTAGGCTGTGACCGACACCCTCGCTGGGCTTCCGCTTGAAGGTTGCCGAGTACATGTCGTGTAAACGGCGGTAAGTGGTGAAAGCGTGTATGACGAAGTACACCCTCCAGGGTATAAAACTATTCGAATAGCCGCGTCCGCGGTGAAGGACTACTTGGTTGCCTATACAGTTCATAGACAAGTTAATGGATACTACTAAAAGACTCAAGATAAGTGTGAGTATCGAGGATGGCCCTCTCGTAGGATGACGAGGGAGGATCCACGATGGAGTATTGTGTTGGTGAGTAGTGGACTCGTGTGCGAAAACTATTTTACTGGTGAAGTTCCGTAGGATAGCTTAGCCAAGAGTCAAAGCAGGCTTGCTGCATTAACCCCACCACCTTCTTGAGAATAAGCATGTTTAGTAGGTTCTGATGTAAGACTTGCTGAGTACATTTGTACTCATGTTTTCTTAATTACTATTTTCAGACGAAAACACCGCCCCCTCCGATGGGTTCTATGTAGACCTTGACGTCGGCGAGTGACTAGCCACCCAGGTGGTGATCCTGGCCATGGAGGGCCCTATGTAGATAGACAGGCTTCGAGAAGCCTTCTTTCTTTCTAGAGTCTGTACTCAGACTAGTTGCTTCCGCATGTGCTTGTATGTTTGTATGACTTGAGTGTCAGGTCATGTGACCCCTACCTGTATGAACATGCTATGTATGGCTCCCTGGAGCCTTTAAATAAAGTACTTGAGTTGTAGAGTTTTGTTGTGATGCCATGTTGTATGTACTCATATCGGGCATATTGTGTGTATGATTGAAATGCTTGGTATGAGTGGGATCCGACAATCTAGTTGTTTATCCTTGGCAGCCTTTCTTATGGGGAAATGTAGTCTAGTGCTCCTCGAGCCATAGTAGTCCGCTACAGCCCGGTTCACCGGAGTCCTGCTAGCCCAGCACTACTGTTCAGGACACTTGACTGGCCGGCATGTGTTTCACTTCGTTCCTATGTCTGTCCCTTCGGGGAAATGTCATGCAGTGATTTCCGGAGTCCTGCCTAGCCTGCTATAGCCCGGGTTCCCCGGAGTCCTGTTAGCCCAGTGCTACAGCCCGGAATCACTCGCTGATGACCGACATGCTCGATGTGATTCATGTATGCTTGTCTCCATAAGTCTGTGCCGCTTTGGGTTCACGACTAGCCATGTCGGCCCTGGTTCTCTGTCATATGGATGCTAGTGATACTATCATATACGTGAGCCAAAAGGCGCAAATGGTCCCGGGTCATGGTAAGGCGACACCCGTGGGGTAGCGTGTGTGAGGCCGCAAAGTGATATGAGGTGTTACCGGCTAGATCAATGTGACTCAGAATCGGGGTCCTGACAGCGTTGGCATCAGAGCCGGACTGCCTGTAGGTTCGTTGAGCCAAACTGGTCGATGTCGAGTCTAGAAATGCTTAGTTATATGTAGGGGAATTGATTGTGGGAGGGAACGTAAGGCTCTTTTACTCCTTTACCCTATGTGTCTGATCTGAGTCATTCTCTTCTCATTCAACGTGGGTTAAGGATTAGGCTCTCTTCTTCTATCAGGTTCACGTGTTACTAATCCGTAGTAGCTTATAGGATTGTTGTTACAAGTCTCAGTTCAGTTTCTACTATTCTTAGTATGTTGCTAATTGGATCAGAACCTTGATATGATGTTGTTGAGTGGTATTGCGAACTGTTGTGGATGTCTCAAGTCTTTTTCTGAGCATTTACAGCCGTTATGCTGTCTGATTTACCCTAGAAATTCTAATGTCTTTACATTGTGGTTGTGCTTTCAGATGGCCAACCATGTTCAAAACCAAGTGGTTCGCCTTACCCGGTGCCTCGACGTGCCCGGTCATACTGCTATGCTAGTCCGGGTAATGATCGAGACGGGCTACCGTTGGTATCCCGAATACACCGTCGAAGAGCAGTTCCATGACTTTAATCAAAGCCAATATCTCTGCACCGTCAGGATATTTCCTTCTTATCCTGGATCTACCGAGCCCCTTCACTGTTCCTATGGACTCGGGGTTACTGTTGAGATGGCTGTGCAGGATGCTGCCTATTCCATGATGACCATTTTGCGAGTCTGGACTGGCCTGCTTCGGAACACCGACTTCCGTTACATGCCAGCTTCACTTCCGGGAGCGCAAGGGTATCTTCAGGCTATCTATGCTGACTCCACTCAGGAGGACTCATTAACTCATACCACTGCTGAGTTGCTCGAAGATAAGGACCGAGAGAATCGGGCCTTGAGGCTGGAGCTTTTCAATACCCGTGCTGATCATTGGGCCACATTGACTCGGTTTGCACCTGCGGTGCAAGCTGGATGTATGGATACAAGGGATCTGTATCCTGTGAGATCAGCTCTGCCAAACATGGTGGACTGGCGTGATGTGGGAGGCATCACCCCACCCCGTGGTCCCCGCAGGCCACCGTTTGTTGGTCCAAGACCTCATCCTAGCCCCTTTGGTCCACAGGCTCCTCAGGACTGTCTGTTCCCGGATGGTCATGTTGAACTTCCAGGCTACGGAGGTGACTTCTATGAGAACTACTACGGAGCTGTCTGAGTTAGTAGTAGTACCACTAGTATTGTAGTAGTTGTATTTCCACTGTCCTGCGTGACTTGTGGAATACGACTTAGTGTGTAGTCAATTTCGGAGGTGTAGACAAATAACGTATAGGAGCTTGGAATGCCTCCGATGAGATGTAATGTCTTTCATCATAGTTGTACTGTAGCCTGGGCTTGTACTGAACTATGTATGATGTGTATGACCGTTGGTATATATATGGCAGTTTTATATTACCATGACATACGGATGAACATCTCTGCATTCCGTGTTATCCATTACATTCTGCACTTCCTTGCTAAGTTTGAGCCATCCTTATCTAAACCACTGTCTTGTTTTTTTCTAGGATGGTCAACACCCGCAGCAACCCTGCTGCCTCGGAGCAGGGGGAAGCCAGTGCAGCTAGGGGTGAAAATCTGCCTCACCCACCTTCTCTGGCCGAAGTGATGCTGGAGGCGGAAAGAAACAAGCGTGAGACTAACCGCCTGCTAGAGCGGATTGAGCAGAACACTGCACGCCACCCACGAAATGACTTGGTGTCAATCAATGACTTTATCAAGCTGTACCCACCAAAGTTTAACCATTCCGTCGAGCCCCTCGACGCGGATGACTGGCTTCGCAGCATCACCCACAAGCTATGTTCTGCCAACGTAGCCGAAGCCGACAAGGTTACCTATGCTGCCTATCACCTCGAAGGCCCTGGTAGCCTTTGGTGGGAAAACTTCGAAGCTATGCGCCCGGTCGGCCAAGTTACTACTTGGGCTGAATTCCGTGAGGCTTTCCGTGAGCATCACATTCCGGAAGGTCTCATGGATCGCAAGAGGGAGGAATTCTGCAACTTCACCCAAGGAAGACTGACTGTGGATGCTTATAGTCGTGAATTTGGAAATCTGGCACGCTATGCTTCCGAAGAGGTATCTACTGACGGTAAGAAGCAAGCAAGGTTCCACAAGGGACTTAGCCCTGAGCTTCGCCGCTATCTCCATCTGCACGAGTGCACCTCTTTTCAGAAGTTGGTCAATAAAGCCATCAGTGCTGAGACAGGCCAGACTGATTATGATGCTTCACGCAAGCACTCCTATGATTTTGGCTCTTCATCCGGCTTTGGAGCTCAGAAGCGCCGGGTGTGGATTCCAAGCACGGCACTGCCACCCAGGTTCATCCCGAGGCCATCCTTTGAGGCACCTCGTCCCAACCAGCAATTTGCACTGCCCAAGCCCTATGGTGGCCCCGCTGCTAATGCTGCTCCACGCCCCAATGTGGTGACATGCTTTAAGTGTGGAGAGCCGGGTCACTATAGCCGAGAGTGTCCCCAGAACAACAACCCCAATCAAACTAGAAAGTCCGTTGGCTGTGGTAAGCCCGCGGGAAAAACATTCTACGCCAAGCCGGCCACCACTTTACGTGGCCATGTCAACTATGTTTCAGCCGAGGAGGCTCATGAGGATCCCAACGTCGTCCTTGGTACGCTCCTTGTTAACTGCCATCCGGCATCTGTTCTTTTCGATACTGGAGCATCTCATTCATTCATATCCGAGAGCTATGCTCGATTGCATAACACGGCATTCTGTGACATGCCCACTTCCATGGTAATTCAAACTCCGGGTTCCAAATGGCAAACCTCTAGAGTAAGCCATGGGAACGAAATTCTTGTCGATAGACTTGTCTTCCTTGCATCCTTAATAGCTCTCAAGTCCACGGACATAAACATCATCTTGGGTATGGACTGGATGTCAGCTCATTACGCTAAGATTGATTGTGCCACTAGAACCGTTCAACTTACTCACCCATCGGGCAAGACAGTCAACTCGAGTGGCCAAGCGCCAGCTTTACTCCCTAAATGCCAGCCCCCTTCCAGACCTTGAGGATGTTCCGGTAGTCCGAGACTTTCCGGATGTCTTCCCAGAAGAACTGCTAGGTGTTCCACCTGACAGGGATGTTGAGTTTGTGATAGACCTTGTTCCAGGAACCGTTCCAATTTCTAGAAGATCCTACAAGATGGCACCCTTAGAACTAGCCGAGCTTAAGAACCAACTCGATGAGTCCTTGAAAAAGGGTTTCATCCGTCCTAGTTCCTCTCCTTGGGCTTGCCCCATCCTCTTCGTTAAGAAGAAGGATGGAACGGATCGAATGGTTGTGGACTACCGACCTGTCAATTTGGTCACCATCAAGAACAAATACCCGCTTCCCAGGATCAACGATCTGTATGATCAGCTCGCTGGGTCCTCAGTCTTCTCCAAGATGGATTTGAGGTTGGGCTACCATCAAATCAAAATCATAAATAGGGACATTCCCAAAACGGCCTTTGTTACTCGTTATGGCCAATATGAGTACACCGTCATGTCCTTCGGTTTAACCAATGCCCCGGCTACCTTCTCTCGGTTAATGAACTCAGTCTTCATGGAGTACTTGGATAAATTCGTCGTAGTATACCTCGATGACATACTCATCTACTCCAAGAATGAAGAGGAACATGCCATACATCTAAGGCTGGTATTGATGAAACTTCGAGAGCATCGCCTTTATGCCAAATTCTCCAAGTGTGAATTTTGGTTGCTAGAAGTGACCTATCTAGGCCATGTAATCTCTGCAAGGGTATTGCTATCAATCCCGAGCGAGTTCAGGCCGTCCTTGATTGGACTCCACCTGAGACGGTTAAGCAAGTTCGGAGCTTCCTTGGCTTAGCGAGCTATTGCCGCCGCTTCGTCGAAAATTTCTCCAAGGTTGCTAAACCTCTAACTGAACTCCTCAAGAAAGATAAAAAGTTCGAGTGGACTCCACAGTGCGAGTTTAGTTTTCAGGAACTGAAAAGACGCCTGACATCTGCTCCCATACTGGTACCACCAGATTTCTCCAAGGACTTTATTATCTATTGTGACGCCTCGCGACAAGGACTAGGTTGCATACTCATGCAAGATCGTCAAGTAGTTGCCTATGCTTCACGGCAATTACACCCACATGAGGAAAATTATCCCACACATGATCTAGAGCTTGCAGCTGTAGTCCATGCACTTAAAACCTGGCGACATTACCTTCCCGGTAATCGTTGCGAGATCTTCACCGATCACCAAAGTCTGAAATACATATTCACTCAACTAGATTTGAATCTCAGGCAAAGACGTTGGGTTGAGTTGATCTCGGATTACGACTTAGGAATAACTTACACCCTGGGCAAAGCCAATGTCATGGCTGATGCGCTAAGCCGTAAGTCCTATTGTAACAACCTGATGTTACAACAAAGTCAACCATTTCTCCATGAGGAATTTCGTAAGCTAAATCTTCACATTGTTCCTCAAGCATTCCTATCCACCCTGGTGGCGAAATCTACCCTTATGGATCAAATCATAACCGCCCAGTGGTATGATAAGGGCATATCCCGGATTAAGGAAAACATCGCTAGTGGAGTCGCTATATGTTTCTCCATGGATGAGTGAGGTGTTGTTTTCTTCGAGAACCGTTTGGTGGTTCCCAAGAAACAACATCTGCGTCAGTTGATCCTTAAGGAAGCTCATGAATCCCCTCTCACCATTCCTCCCGGTAGTACTAAAATGTATCAAGACCTACGCCAGAGGTTTTGGTGGACTAGGATGAAGAGAGAAATCGCTCAATACATTGCTAATTGCGACGTATGTCGTCGTGTTAAAGTAGAGCATCAACGGCCTGCTGGCACTCTTTAACCTTTGGCTATTCCCGGATGGAAATGGGATAAAATCAGTATGGATTTCATCATTGGGTTTCCCAGGACCAAGAGAGGGAATAATGCCATCTTCGTCGTGATCGACCAACTTTCCAAAGTAGCCCACTTTCTACCTGTTGTGAGAGTATCACCGCTAGCCAGCTAGCCGATTTATACATCTCCCGAATAGTGTCTCTTCATGGTGTTCCATTGGAAATTAATTCAGACCGTGGGAGTCTCTTCACCTCTCGATTTTGGGAAAGTTTCCAAAATGCTATGGGAACTCGTCTCTCCTTTAGCACCGCCTTCCATCCCCAATCAAGTGGTCAAGTAGAACGAGTCAATCAAATTCTGGAAGATATGCTCCGAGCTTCTGTCCTCTCGTTCGGAATGAGTTGGGAGAAATGCCTTCCATTCGCGGAGTTTGCTTATAACAATAGTTATCAAGCCAGCTTAGGCAAGGCTCCTTTCGAAGTTCTCTATGGACGAAAATGTTGAACGCCTCTTAACTGGTCAGAAACCGGGGAAAGACAACTCTTTGGCCCGGATATGATTCAGGAAGCAGAAGAGCAGGTTCGCGTTATTTGTGAGAAGTTGAAAACAGCCCAATCTCGTCAAAAGAGTCAATATGATCGTAAACATAAGCCTATGACTTATGAAGTCGACGAGAAGGCTTACCTTCGGGTTACTCCGTTAAAGGGAACCCATCGTTTCAGTATCAAAGGCAAATTGGCCCCTCGTTACATTGGGCCCTTTCGCATTCTTGCCAAACAAGGAGAAGTTGCCTACCAATCAGAACTACCTCCGCATCTTTCCAGAGTTCACGATGTCTTCCACATTTCACAACTCAGGCGTTGCTTCGCGGATCCTATCCGTAGAGTGGACCACGAAACGCTTGATCTACAAGATAACCTTTCCTATCGGGAATATCCCGTTCGTATCCTTAATCAGGCCGAGCGTACCACTCGACGTCAGAATATCAAGTTTCTCAAGGTTCAATGGTCACACCATTCCGAGGAAGAAGCCACTTGGGAAAGGGAGGATCGTCTTTGACTCGAGTACCCCACCTTCTTCCCGGAGGATTCTAAATCTCGGGACGAGATTCTTTTGAGTGGGGGTGAGTTGTCACACCCTAGCTAGTCCATGCATTAGAGTGTGCATCATGTTTACTTTTCATCAGAAACTTGAAATGGGGAAGGCAGAACCCCCAGCCCCCTTTTGAAATCAACCAGGGTTTACTAAAAATAATTTCAATGAACCTGAAATGCCCTTCTAAAATGTTCACCCTCTTTATCTTAGGTTAGAACCTCTGGCAAAATTGGTGCACAATTTTCTAGGTCAACAGAAGGTCATTGAATTAAATCATAAGTATTTGAATTTGGGCATTTAAATGCTATAAAATAATTTAAATGCCCAAATAATTCTGGGAGTAAATGTTTCCTGTTGGAAATAATCCAAACAGAGGCCACGTTTATTTTCAGGATTTTTGGAAATGTTCTAGTATTTTAAATAAAGCTAAACAGTTGCAGTTTAATAGAAAACAAAAACTAAATCAAAAAAAAAGAGAAAGAAGCCCACCTGGGCCTTACCTGGCTCGGCCCAGCCTACTGGCTCGGCCAGTCACCCCCTACCTCGCGCCAGGAGGCAGGGGCACGTGCTCGCCGCGCGCCGGCCACGCGCCGGCCACCTCCTGCTTCTGCCGACGCCGGGAGATGCCCAGAGGACGCCACGCGACCCCCACGTCTCCCTCTCACACTCTCTCACTCTCCCCCTCGTCCCCCTCATCCTCTCCCGCGATGGCCGAGCGCGTCCCTCGCTGCCGATCGCCGTAGTCACCGCCAGACACCTCCCCTCGCCCCTCCGACGAGCCCATCAACTCCGCCTCGACTCCCTCGACCTCCCCACCGAGCCACGCTTCGCCGGAAGCCCTACAACGCCGCCTTCGCCCTCGTCTTCAACCTCGGGCAGCCGAGCCGTCTCCGGCTGATTCGCCGTCGCCAGGACCTCCCCGAGCTTGCTGACCCCCTCTCCGACACCGCTGTGAGCTCCTCTTCCTTTCCCCCTAGCCCCCGTGCTCGTTTGGCCCCTGTAGCCGCCGTTTCCACCTCACCCGAGAGCTCCCCGCCGCCGGCCATGTCGCTGTCGTGGCTACGACCGTGCAAGCACGCGTCTGAGTGCCTCATCGTGCTCAGTGCAGCACCAGGAACCCGTAGCCACCACCAGCTCTTCCTCCCGTGCACCGTAGCGTCGAAACCGACCTCGCCCGAACTTCGGCCGCCGCCACGAGCTCGATTCCGGCGAGCTCGCTCCACCCCAGCTCCTCCCACTTGCCCCACTAGATGCGCACGAGCCCCAGCTACACTTAGCACGTCTCCGCCATCGATTTGGTCACCGGAGGACCAAATCCGAAGCCCTCCGCCGTCTCAGGCCTCGCCGGCGTCGAGCCGCCGGCGAGTTGACCCAGTTTGACCCCTGGGTGGGCCCGAGTTGACTCCTTTGAGTCAATGACAAGTGGGGCCCCCCTCTGCTAATTATCCAGATTAGTTTCCAACTAAAATTAGTTAGTTTAATTAGTATAGCCACTGACTAGTGGGCCCTGCCCAGTAATTAGGCTAACTAAACGTAGTTAGTGCACTGAGAGGCTGACAGAAGGGGCCCACCAGTCAGGTTTGACCTGGGCTGGCGCCCTTGACCTGCTGAGGTCAGCATGATGCAATGCTGATGCAGTAATGCATTTTCTGGATTTATTTTTATACAGGAAATTCCAGAAAATAGTTCAAACTTCAAAAATTCATAGAAATTCAACCGTAACTCCAAATGAAATAATTTATATATGAAAAATTATTAGAAAAATTCAATCTATCCATCTGTAATGGTTTCATGCATGACAAAACAAGTTTACCTTGTTGTTTAGCCAGAATAAGGTAATGCACTATAAATGCCATGTTTAATGAGCTAATATTTGAATCCTTGATTCAAATGAGTTCATCCCTTTCTATTTTAGCTTGCATTAGGCCAAGACACAATCATATTGCCATGTAATAGCATGTATCATATTGTTGCATATCGTCATGTGTTGATTGTGTTCCGATGTGTTCTCCGTGGTAGGTTCTGCCTCCGAGGATATTCACGAGTATCCAATAAAAGGGCAGTATCCCGCTACCACTCCATCAGGCAAGCAACCATTGATCATTCCGATACAAACCCATGTTCTCGCTCCTGCTCTTGTTTACTGCATTAAGACAACACGATTCAAACTGCTGTGTGCTACGGTAGTTGAACCCTTATCCTCTGCTTGACCTGTCATTGCCACAGTAACTAGATGAAACCCACTAGCATGTGTAGGAGTTGATTGAGCCATGTATGTGATTCCTACCTTGCTATGCCTGCTATGCTTAGAGTTGTGTCAGGTCTGGTTCATCTGGGTGATGGGCCAGAGTGAAATGCTTATGCCGGTAATGTGAGGGATGTGTTGAACATGTTTTGGTAAAGGTATCGATGAGAGGCCATGTAGGAGTACATGGTGGGTTGTTTCATTAAGGCCGTCCCTAAGAACTGAGATCTGTATGTGTGATTTAAGATTCAGCTACTACCATACATTGGGATCCTTAATTGACCCTCTCGGCTTCTTAACCACCCTAGTACTCTGTCCAGGAGTTGCAAATAGTTTCTGGTGTTTGTAGGTTATGTGTTGGCGGCCGTGCGTAGCGCTGACCCTAGGGGTGGGCTATGTTGCGGTAGATACACCATGGCACGGTGTACCGAGTCACCCGTTTGGTGTCCCGGGAACCCTGTTCACATCGTTCGGGACCGTATGTGGAAACCCCGGCCGGACTCCCTGCGGATGGAACCTGGATAGGCGATAAACCTGGACTAGAGACTTAAGTGTTTAGGTAGGCCATGGCCGACACCCTCGCTGGGCTTCCGCTTGAAGGTTGCCGAGTACATGTCATGTAAACGGCGGTAAGTGGTGAAAGCGTGTATGACGAAGTACACCTCTGCAGGGTATAAAACTATTCGAATAGCCGCGTCCGCGGTAAAGGACTACTTGGTTGCCTATACAGTTCATAGACAAGTTAATGGATACTACTAAAAGGCTCAAGATAAGTGTGAGTATCGAGGATGGCCCTCTCGTAGGATGACGAGGGAGGATCCATGGTGGAGTATTGTGTTGGTGAGTAGTGGACTCGTGTGCGAAAACTATTTTACTGGTGAAGTTCCGTAGGATAGCTTAGCCAAGAGTCAAAGCTGGCTTGCTGCATTAACCCCACCACCTTCTTGAGAATAAGCATGTTTAGTAGGTTCTGATGTAAGACTTGTTGAGTACCTTTGTACTCATGTTTGCTTAATTACTGTTTTCGGACGACAACACCGCCCCCTCCGATGGGTTCTATGTAGACCTTGACGTCGGCGAGTGACTAGCCACCCAGGTGGTGATCCTGGCCATGGAGGGCCCTATGTAGATAGACAAGCTTCGAGAACCCTTCTTTCTTTCTAGAGTCTGTACTCAGACTAGTTGCTTCCGCATGTGCTTGTATGTTTGTATGACTTGAGTGTTGGGTCATGTGACCCCTACCTATATGAACATGCTATGTATGGCTCCCTGGAGCCTTTAAATAAAGTACTTGAGTTGTAGAGTTTTGTTGTGATGCCATGTTGTATGTACTCATATCGGGAATATTGTGTGTATGATTGAAATGCTTGGTATGAGCGGGATCCGACAATCTAGTTGTTTATCCTTGGCAGCCTTTCTTATGGGGAAATGTAGTCTAGTGCTCCTCGAGCCATAGTAGTCCGCTACAGCCCGGTTCACCGGAGTCCTGCTAGCCCAGCACTACTGTTCATGACACTTGACTGGCCGGCATGTGTTTCACTTCGTTCCGATGTCTGTCCCTTCGGGGAAATGTCACGCGGCGATTTCTGGAGTCATGCCTAGCCTGCTACAGCCCGGGTTCCCCGGAGTCCTGTTAGCCCAGTGCTACAGCCCGGAATCACTCGCTGATGACCGACATGCTCGATGTGATTCATGTATGCATGTCTCCATAAGTCTGTGCCGCTTTGGGTTCACGACTAGCCATGTCGGCCCGGGTTCTCTGTCATATGGATGCTAGCGACACTATCATATACGTGAGCCAAAAGGCGCAAACGGTCCCGGGCCATGGTAAGGCGACACCCGTGGGGTACCGTGCGTGAGGCTGCAAAGTGATATGAGGTGTTACCGGCTAGATCAATGTGACTCGGAATCGGGGTCCTGACAGCAGTGTTAAAGCGGAGAAGGATCAGAAAAAGTACAAGGTTAAAGTCTTTACCGCTGGCGGTTTGTTGGAGGCATAAAAATCCCGATAGGAGCTGCACATATCTCTTTCTCAGGGCACACTCAGATGAGCCAAACGTCGGGTAAGCCAGCCCAGAGTTGCCCCTGGTAGCCTCGGACATCGCTCAGTTGGACCAACACTTAGAGGAGCACTGGCCCGGGGGGGTAAAATAAAGATGACCCTTGGGCTGGCTGACCCAAGGGAAAGAAAAAGGCTAGGTGGCGAATGATAAAACCAATGTTGGGCATTGCTGGAAGAGCTTTACTTAAGGTGAACTGTCAAGGGGTTCCCATAATAGCCCAACCGCGTAAGGGACGCAAAATCTGGGAACATAACACCGATATGACGGAAACTAGGGCGGCAAGAGTGGAACAAAACACCAGGCATAAGGCCGAGCCTTCCACCCGTTACCAAGTATATAGATGCATTAATTAAATAAGATATATAGTGATATCCCAACAAGTAAACATGGTCCAACAAAGAACAACATCTCCACGTTCCAACAAGGAACAAACTTCAATCTTCACCTACAACTAACAACGCTATACGAGGGGCTGAGCAAAGCGGTAACATAGCCAATCAACGGTTTGCTAGGACAAGGTGGGTTAGAGGCTTGGTTCGACAATATGGGAGGCATGATAAGAAAGTGGTGGGTATCGCAGCATAGGCATAGCAAAAGAGCGAGCAACTAAGCAAGCAAAGATAGAAGTGATTTCGAGGGTATGATCATCTTGCCTGAAATCCCGCAAGGAAGAAGAACGCGTCCATGACGAAGACAAACGGACGTGTTCGAACGAATCCTCACAACATGACGTTATCGGAACCAACCCGAAGAAGCAACACCGGAAAAGAAGCACACAACATAGTAAACAACCAACACATGAACATGATATGATATGCGGGAAGCGGTATGCGATGCATATGCATGATTTGACAAGAGATGAAAGAACCTGGCCTCAACTTGTAAATCCAAGTGTGCCACTGGAAAGGTGAGATGAAATCGCTTGAAAACGATATAAAGAACGCCGGAATCGGAGTTACGATTTGGAAATGGCAAGTGATTCAAAAAATGACACCGGTTTGCGATTTACAGCAAGTAGGCATCTAAATGCAATAACAAGACAACAAAATACATGGCAGGGATGCATACAAGATGCTTAACAAAAGTCTAGCACTGAGTTACGGCCAATTCATCCATTAACAGGTTCAAACAAGCATGGCAAAAATGCATATGACAAACAGTTCTCAGACTTAGTGAAATTAACACTTGTCTGGAATTTTAGATCAGGTAGCACTCTTCGGAGCCACAAAACTACATGCTAAAGGACCTGAACATGGCAAAGTAAATCATGGCATGGAGCTACTCAAAGAGCTTAACAAAAGTCCCTTAGTGACCTTGATCCAAAAGGGATCAGAAAATACAATTGCAAGCACGTGAACATAGCAAAAACATAATCAGTTTCAGACTTAGTGAAAAACTGACACATGCTGAAATATAACTCAAGTAGGCATGTTTACGAGCTCGATGCACTCACTATGTTGCAATTCATGGCAAGACAAGTATACACCCATGAAGAAGGCACAAAATGCAAGCTAGTCATGGCAAGAACAATAGCATAGCATGCACGGATCAACTACAACATCACCGGCAAAATTGCAAACAAGTTGACAATATGCCCAGATTCACAAAGTAGCAAAAGTAGAGCTCGGTTGACTCAAGCTAGGGTGCTCCATAATTGCAAACAAAGGCATGGATGTATCGAGCACTACAAGATTAACAAAACATCCTTACTGATCATCCTCAAAAGAGGCACGGATCACTAGGAAACAACAAGAACATATGGCATCATGAGATAAACAGCTCCAGGACTTAGTGAAATTACTAAGTCCCTGAAAACAGAATTAGCAAGTGCACCACTTTGCAAGCTTGCACAAGTCATCACACACATCCTAAAAGTACATGGGTTGCACCTCTGGAAAGATGACAAAACCCTTAACAAAACACATGTAGAGCATCAGGTCATAGCATGCACACATTAATCATGGCAAAACTGACAAAAGTGCTAAACGGAGTAGCAGATCTAACAATTAACCCAAGTAGCCCTCTTCTAATAGCATTTCGGGCATCAAGATGAACTCAAATGAAAATGATGCAATGGAATGAAATGATGTACTCTCTGAGATGAACATTTTGATATGCTATATGCATGAATCAGAGCTACGGATGCAAAGTTACGATGTGATGAACAAGGGCACATGGATCTGGGAATTCCGAGGACTTAGTAGAAATTTATACCCTGTGCAAAAAGTCAACGAGACGAGGATATCCCGGGACGGAGGGATCCGGGTCGAGATGACGGCGTTTGGATTGGGTGGACGGGTGGATCTCATCCACCCACCCAGATCTGACCGGAGCGGATTCCGACGAGTGGCGGCTCGCCGGCGGCGGAGAGGCAAAGCCGGCGACGCGGGGCGGCGCAACCGGCGCGAGGCAAGGCGGTGGAGCGTGCCGGCGATGGTCGGTGGCGGTGGGCGCGCAGGAGGCAGCGGCGACCGGCGCAGTCGA
>NC_041380.1:297176969-297249651 GCF_002162155.2 Triticum dicoccoides
TGGTGGCACGCCGGTAGGGCGAGGCCAGCGGACGGCGGAGGCGGCGGACAGCGGCGAGCGCATGGCGGCGGTGGTGAGGCGCGGAAGGGCGCGGGCGGCGGCGGCCCGATCTGGCCCGGGGAGGGCCCGATCTGGGCTCCCTCGGGCCCGGCGGCGGGGAGGAGAGAGAAGGGCGGTGCGCTGACGTGGCAGCGGCGGATTCGGCGCAGGGGAGGCCGGACATGTCCGGGCGCGGGTGGTTTTGTCCGGCGGCGCGAGGTGGACGAAGGTTAGGGTTCATCCGCGAAAATTTTGGGGATGTCCACATATTTATAGGTAGAGGGAGCTAGGAGAGTCCAAATGAGGTGCGGTTTTCGGCCACACGATCGTGATCAAACGCTCTAGATGATGGAGCAGAGTTAGGTGGGTTTTGGCCAAAATTGGAGGGGTGTTGGGCTGCAACACACTCGAGGCCTTTTCGGTCCCTTGGTTAACCGTTGGAGTATCAAACGAAGTCCAAATTGTACGAAACTTGACAGGCGGTCTGCCGGTAGTAAACCAAGGCCGCTTGGCAAGTCTCGGTCCAATCCGGAAATGTTTAATCCCCACACACGAAAGAAAGCTAGAAATGACCACCGGAGGAGAACGGAGCGCCGGATTGCAAAACGGACAACGGGGAAAATGCTCGGATGCATGAGACGAACACGTATGCAAAAGAAATGCACATGATGACATGATATGCAATGCATGACACGCAAGCAATGACAATGCAACAACAGCGAATAACTGCACGACACCTGGCACATCGGTCACGGGGCGTTACATGTCACCTCGATCTTCGGGAATTAATTAAAGAGAAGGGAATCTTCATAAATCTTTTTATATAGGGATGATGTCACAATGATTTACTGCAGTGACAGAAGATGATGTCATGGCGGTTCACCAAAGTTCATAGGGAGAAGACAATATGGCGGTTTACGAGAATTGTCAGAAAACCAGGTAGTTTTTCTAAGGATTGAAGATTGACATGAACAGGTTCAAATCAATCTGGGGCCTAATGTTGATGATATAACCACTAAGGGTAAACCGCCCAGGAGGGGCCGGTTCACCTTCACCTATACTGAAGCCAAAGAAACCCAGAAGATGGCGCTTTATTGATAAGGCTTAGAGGCCCAGAGCCCGCAGGCGATTTAGGGCCCATGATAGTAAACCGCCATTATTGTATAAACTTGTATTATAAGATAGGAAAGAGGAGACCGAGGCGGACACTTTTATGAGCCAACATTGGGACTCTGTAGACAGGCCGGGGTCCTCCTGAGTATATAAAGGGGTGACCCGGCGGCGGTTCAAGGACAGAGAACAACAACTCCAGAGAAGTGATCTTCATTTTCCCGGATGAACTCCCACTCCACCCATTTCATGTCACACACTATGGGCTTCTTGTCAAGCAGAGTGATTTCATAGGAATCTTGTTGTTCCTTTGTATGTAACCTGTAATCCACAGCAGTTCTCCTCCTGACAGCATATGGGTCAGACTGTCTCCATAACCTCAATCCTGCATCTTTCCTAATATGCATGTCCTCAGCGACTGGATGAGCATCATTATGGTTAGGAATTTTGGGCTTCAACTTCCGCAAAACATGGGATTCATCATCCTCTTCTTCAGCTTTAGGCACTGGGGCCTTGTTCTTTTCCTCAGCAGTTATACTCCTGGTGTTTCTCTTGGGCTTTGGGGGTTTCTGAGCTTGATCTTTGGGAGCAGACTTGGGCTTAGATGTTGCAACCCCTAATTTAATTGCATCTCCCATGAGCTTCTGAGCCTTAGGAGCTGGTGCAACATCCTCTTCCTCTTCATATGAACCTCTCATTATGGATGATCTGCCAAGCACTCTGGCAGTGGTCTTGTTGACCCTTTCCTTCCTTTTCTTTCCTTCTCCAACTGCCTCTTCAGTTGGCTTGGAAGTTTCAGCAGTTGAGGCTCTGGCCTTTGACATGGGAATCCTCTTTGCTGGAGCCTTCTTGTGCATTCCTGGCTTAACTGTAGCAGCTGATCCATACTCTTTCTTCATCGCCTTTTTCTTGGAGCTGACTTCTTCCTCAACAGCCACATAATCCTCATCCTCAGAATCTGAGGTCTTCTTCTTCCTTGTTTTGGTGGCTGCCTTGGGAAAGTTGCTTGGTGTGCTCCTGCTGCCCTCATCAGAAGTGCTAGAGGGACTAGTGCCCTCACTCAAATGAACCTGCTCCTCAGACTTGTTCTGGCTGTCACTTTGATCAGACATCTTGCATGCAAACTGTCAGCAGACCCTGTGAATAGATTGCAGATGGGGTAGAGTAGACGAGCATCACAAAGTGCAGAATTTTTGCAAAATAGATGACTTAAAAACTTAGTTTTAGTTCTTCACAGAAAGCATTTCGGATCTACCGATTTGTAATCTCGGTGATACCGAAGAAGCTTTTGGAACCTAAACTAGTGAACTCGGTCAGACCGAGTCACAGTTTGGTGGCACCGAGACTGCTAGGGTTTCACAGAGAATTGAACTCGGTCACACCGATTTGCAATTTTTGGTCAGACCGAAAACACATGTGCAATGGCCTAAGACAAATCGGTGAGACCGATTTCTACAACTCGGTCGGTCCAAGGTGAGTTCGGCGGAGACCTAACCCTAAATTTTCAAATCAAATCTAATCTACGGGATGCTTTCGCTGGACAGGATGATTTCATACGTGGCAAGAATCATAGCAAAGCAATGTGCTACGAATCGGAGTTAAGGAATAGCACAAAGATCAAGTTCATACCCTACTTCAGTGGTGAACTTGCTACGGCAGCAATGGCGGGGCAGATTGCCGTTGACGGCAGTGGAGACCAGCGGCGGGAGGTCACTGGCGGCCAGAGGATGATCCGGAGACCCGAGGAGGCAGATCATGTCACGCGCGGGTGAAAGGTTTCGGAAAAATTTCCAAAATTTTGACCTGTCAGTATATATAACCTGACCCTGTCGGTGTGACCGAGTGGAACGACTTGGTGGCACCGAGATGCAAAACTGCAAGCAGTTACTGCAACTCGGTGTGACCGAAACGTTCTAATCGGTTGCACCGAGTTTGAAAACCTAGATCAACTTAGTGATCTCGGTGTGACCGAAATGGATGACTCGGTCACACCAAAATGCACAAAGAGTTTTTGGAAGGTTAAGTCTATGACAAATCGGGGACTCCGAGTGCTCCTCACACAGAGTGGTTCGAATCTGACTTGATCAAACTTTGTGATGTAGCATGAATAGAGTTTGAGACGAGGAAAGCATAGATAGCTAGAGGGAGTTCTTAGGCATTCTTGTCCATCCTTTTGGCAGAAGAGAAAAGGACAAACAATCAACGCAACAAATGGATGTCCTTGAATGAGTAAAATATGCATCCAACATGCTCACACAATAAGATGGCAAACGAAATATGTGACAAAGCATGCACAAACACTCTAGCATCTATCAAGCAATTTGGCGATGACTAGGTCATCTATATATGAGTATATTGACTTAGGAGTCAAATGAGAACATTTGATCGTAGGTCATACTCATTATTAAGCGCAAGTGGGGTTGCCACTTTTACATAAAGCATTGTTGTGTTCACACCATTAGAGTTGCTTTAGCTCAACTGATTGGAGTAAAGATCCCCTAGATGTGATATCCCCCCTGAGAGGGATGAACTAACCTTGGGTTTTGTCGATGATGACTTCATGTAAGTGTTGAAGATGTGGATGCTCAATGTTGATGTAGATCCTTTGGAGCAATCGTTTGGAGTGAGTTGCACTTTCAATACCTACACGGATTAGTCCCACAAGGAATAAACAAGGATATCCATAGACATAGAGTGATATTCACATAGGATGATGTCCATGAAAGCATTAGGATACCTTTGTTCCTTGTCTTACCAACAAGAGGGTTTGTGACTCCTTGAACTAGTGCAAGATATGGAAGTTGTTTGCACATGTCCTCACCAAAATGATATGAGTGAAGTATGTTGGCGGAGTCACCCTCAAGAACTCTCTAGTTCTTCTTCTTTGGGATCCACACCATCTTGATGAGAATCCTTGGAGTTGTAGTTGTACTTGATGAAGTAGAACTTGATGTAGTCTTGGGAACCCACTTGACCAAGGCTTTGGGAGCTTCTTCAAATGCATCAATCTCCTCTTGAAGCTTGTCCTTGCCTTTTAGCTTGTGGTCTTGTGGTGGAAGATCATCTTGAGCTTGTGTTCCTTGGAAAGAAGTAGGATCATATTTCTCTTGTTGAGGAACAAACTTCTTCTTGGGGTATTGATCTTCTTCCCACTCAACTCCATTGGCATTGAACTTTCGTCAAAACCAACACCTTGATTCTTCCGATGTCTTCCTTGCTTGCGTACAATTTCCTCAAATTGCTTACTTCCAGCAAGGATCTTGTAAACACCTTTCTCTATAATTCCCTTCAATAAGCTAATTTCTTGCTCAAGTGTAACTTGGCTAAGAGAATCATTAGTGGAATCAAGAGAACTACTAGAAGCAACATCATTGAGTTTAGCATGATTATTGTTACTACTAGAAGAAGAATCTTTCTTACTCTTGTTGCTAGATTTAACTTGTAGCATGTAAGTAGACAAAAGTAAACTCTTGGCAATGTAAGATGAACTTTTCTTGCGAAGATCATCATTGATCGCCTTTAAGAACTCATGCTCTTGCTCAAGGTTGAGCTTTTCAAAGCGTAGATTCTCACGAGTCTTTAAAAGCTCTTGATGATTTTCCAAGGTAGTTTCATGAGCTAACTTAAGAGTGTTTAGCTCTTTAGTTAGACGCTCAATCTCTTTCTTATCATCGTCATTCATTTTTTCTTGATTAGCATGATTAATAGCAAGTTCATCATAGTTTTCATAACTAGAGTTGTCAACAAGTAAATCATCATCACCTAGCAAATCATCTTCATCACTATTGAAATCAACATACTCAGGGTGTGTTACCTTTGGACCTTTAGCCATGAAGCATCTTCCAATTCCTTCATTTGGTGAGTCAAATATGTCGTAGGAGTCGATTGACACAACTGCTAGACCGGCAACACCTTCATCTTGAGTATATTCGGAGTCGGAGTGATAGCTTCTTTCGGAGTGACTGTCGGAGTCGGAGCGGGATATCCATTGACCAACATGAGCTTGATGAAGGAAATATGCCCTAAAGGCAATAATAATGTTATTATTTATTTCCTCATATCATGATAAATGTTTATTATTCATGCTATAATTGTATTAACCGGAAACATAATACATGTGTGAATACATAGACAAACAGAGTGTCACTAGTATGCCTCTACTTGACTAGCTCGTTAATCAAATATGGTTATGTTTCCTAACCGTAGACATGAGTTGTCATTTGATTAACAAGATCACATCATTAGGAGAATGATGTGATTGACTTGACCCATTCCGTTAGCTTAGCACTTGATCGTTTAGTTTGTTGCTATTGCTTTCTTCATGACTTATACATGTTCCTATGACTATGAGATTATGCAACTCCCGTTTACCGGAGGAACACTTTGTGTGCCACAAAATGTCACAATGTAACTGGGTGATTATAAAGGTGCTCTACAGGTGTCTCCGAAGGTACTTGTTGGGTTGGCGTATTTCGAGATTAGGATTTGTCACTCCGATTGTCGGAGAGGTATCTCTGGGCCCACTCGGTAATGCACATCACTATAAGCCTTACAAGCATTGCAACTAATGATTTAGTTGCAGGATGATGTATTACGGAATGAGTAAAGAGACTTGCCGGTAATGAGATTGAACTAGGTATTGAGATACCGACGATCGAATATCAGGCAAGTAACATACCGCTGACAAAGGGAACACCGTATGTTGTTATGCGGTTTGATCGATAAGGATCTTCGTAGAATATGTAGGAGCCAATATGAGCATCCAGGTTCCGCTATTGGTTATTGACCGGAGACGTGTCTCGGTCATGTCTACATAGTTCTCGAACCCGTAGGGTCCCCACGCTTAAAGTTCGATGACGGTTATATTATGAGTTAATGTGTTTTGATGTACCGAAGGAGTTCGGAGTCCCGGATGAGATCGGGGACATGACGAGGAGTCTCGAAATGGTCGAGACGTAAGGATCGATATATTGGATGACTATATTCGGACATCGGAAAGGTTCCGAGTGCTTCGGGTATTTTCGGGAGTACCGGCGAGTTACGGGAATTCGTATTGGGCCTTAATGGGCCATACGATCAAGGAGACAAAGGCCTCAAAGGTTAGCCGCACCCCTCCCCATGGGCTGGTCTGAATTGGACTAGGGAGGGGGGCGCCCCCTTCCTTCCTTCTCTTTTTCCCTTCCCTTTCCTTCCCTCCTACTCCTATTATTTGGAAGGGCTCCTAGTTCTACTAGGAAAGGGGGAATCCTACTCCCGGTGGGAGTAGGACTCCCCTAGGGCGCGCCATATAGTGGGATGGCACTCCCCCTCCTCCACTCCTTTATATACGGGCGCAGGGGGCACCCCAAAGACACAACAATTGATCTCTTGATCTCTTAGCCGTGTGCGGTGCCCCCCTCCACCATAATCCACCTCAATCATATCGTAGCGGTGCTTAGGAGAAGCCCTGTGTCGGTAGAACATCATCATCGTCACCACGCCGTCATGCTGACGAAACTCTCCCTCAACACTCGGCTGGATCGGAGTTCGAGGGACGTCATCAAGTTGAACATGTGCAGAACTCGGAGGTGTCGTTCGTTCGGTACTTGATCGGTCGGATCGTGAAGACGTACGACTACATCAACCGCGGTGTGCTAACGCTTCCGCTTTTGGTCTACGAGGGTACGTAGATAACACTCTCCCCTCTCATTGCTATGCATCACCATGATCTTGCGTGTGCGTAGGAATTTTTTTGAAATTACTACGTTCCCCAACAATTAAATGGCTTTCAATGTCATGTCAAGCGTCGGGAAAATTATAGGTGATACAAAGCTTTCCATTCTCGCATGATACGTGCTTTTGAGAGCCGTTGGATCTGAGATCGAACGGTTGCATGGTGTGATTCTAGACCTATGGGTGAATATCCTATCCTGGAGGGTTATTTTGCAAATTTTCAGCAACTTAGCATGCGACCGTTCGATCTCAGATCCAAGGGCTGCCAGCAGCCCATATCATAGTCGTGCCTACCATGAGGTGCTATGGGCATTAAATGGCTTAGCAACTCAAGTCCCCAATGAATAGGTGCTTAGTTTTTTATTGCTAGGTTTGCTTCATCTAGGTACACGCGCTTAGCACCGTTTCTTCCTGGGGTCACCAAACTAGTCTCTCTCTTCTTAAGTAACTTGCCATATCAGACTTTATGCCTATGTGGAAGGCTTAGCACCTGTAGGATCAAGTACAATAGTGGGCTATAAGCCCGCTTTACATGGCATTTTTGCATATGTGGGGGAAAGAGGCAAGGAAAAAGTGGAGGAGTGGGCTCTCAAGCAAGATCCAGCCTCTACATGGTGGAGCATCGGGAGAGGCACCTGTATGGAGGTGGTCAAGAATCGGGAGACTCAAGCTGGTCGTAGCGTCGCAGTTAAAATGATAATGGCAAGTGAAATCACTGGGCCCCACCTATCTAGCAGTAACTCACTGTCAAATCACACAGCCCTACGTTTGCAGTAGCCTACTCCCTCATCTTCTCGCGCCTCTGTCGAACCGACTAGGCGGAACTGCCCTGCCTACCGTGCAGGAAAAGCCCAACCCTCGACTTTTAAATAGTACAGTATACTAATTTTGTATCCATGGATTGCGCCATGGAGCAAAGCTTCAAGAAAACGGCGGTACACATGTATGGAGTATACAACACGCCCGTCGCGTTCTCTTCGCACCCCAGACGGTCGGTGGGTCTGGCACGCCGCTCTACGAATGGAACGCACTCATATTGCGTTTGCACACTCATGTGGGACTGCAATTGAGAACCGACCATAGGCACACTCCCCGGCCTCGTAAGTCGGCTGACTTAATAGAAGCACATACTCCACCTTGGTACCTGGATGATCCCTGCGCACGGAAGATCAGTTCGTCCATGCATGTGACCAGACTCCAGCAAACACACCTGGATTGGCTATCATCTACATATCGTGCATGCTGTGTTGTACAGGGTTGTAGTTCTGGTGATAAATCTAAAAAAAGATTTCTTTCATCTCGCAAAATTAGGTGTCATATACTTCGGATCAATGCGAGGGTTAAACAGCGACAACTGAGTTCAGCTAGTCATTGGGGGCACATGCACGAAGACTACTCGGCTGCCATCTAGGTCAAGACGGCTATGTTAATTTGGACATCTATCGACGGACCCCTTTTCTACGAGTTTATCTTTAATTTGAGCTTTGATCCTCGTCTAGTTTGTCCGTCGGGATTCATATTGTCTCCTTTCGGCAGTGAGGTTATGATTTCTTGTCACGTGGCATTTTTTCATGTTATATGTTATAATCCGGTGCTTCAGATCAAAATGACGACAACTGCGCCTCCGGGGCACATCCATGAAGACTTCTCAACAGTCATTGCCGAGGTCAAGCCGGCTCCGGCCGGTAGACAAAAGAAAACTAGTACTCCACTATATAGGCAGGAGCCTCCGCGCTTGCTTGCTAGTGTTGCTCTCTTCACACTGTCTCATCCTCTCCAGATCTAAACACGACAGTGGTGGCCACTCTCTCTCTCTACTCATCGTTGGTCACAGATCCAGCCGGATCCTCTCCGCCGGGGAAGGTGAGAAGGTGCAACGTTCACGCGGTCATCCTCGGTGACGGCTCTTACCCACTGCTGGCGCGTCCGATCAGCGTGCCTGGCCATTCTCTCCCAAGCATCGCTGGCGAGGGAGGGCCTCCCACCCCTTCTTCCTTGCTGCCGTAGTGTGGGCAGATCCGGCCTCCCATCGCCCAACTAGCGACATCCCGGCGACCCTCAGGTATAACTTTCTTCCAAACCGGCCTTGCTCTACTTCTCGAGCTCCTGACTTTGCTACATTTGTATCTTTTACTATTTCTCAGACCCCCTCGTGTAGATAGGATCGATCGGCTATTCGAAAACCACCTAATTGTTTTACGCTCCTGGTCCGCCTACTCTCCAGGAGCTTCACGACCAACCTTGATGTAACATCCCAAATTTTCAATTTGGAATGTTATACACTAGATCATCATTGCATATCATATTTATTGCATTTTGGTTGATCCTAGAAATTTTCGCAACTCAAGGACCATCGGAGAGAGTTGGGGATTTCGTTATTTTCATATTTGAGTTGTCTCAAATTTTGAAAATAGGATCATTTGATTTTATTTATTTTATCTTCAATTATTTCTAATATAAAAATATGAGAGAGGGAATAAAATGACTTTGCCAAAATAAAGAAATACCGAGGATTTAATAAAAATTCAAACAAGATTTTATTTGGTTTTGTTTGCTATTTTATTTGAATTTAGGAAAAATGTGCGTTTTTCAAAATTGCATTTAGGCCCCAAATAAATGTTCATCCCGTGCGGCTTGATTTTAGAAGCCGGGCAAAATTTATTTCGGGATTTTTAGAGTCCGTTTAGTAGTCCTTTTGTTTTTTCTAAGCGTAACTATTTAAAAAAACGCAACTGACCTACGGGCCGTGTCCGACCCGGACACGATGCCCGTCTGGCTTTATAAGCCGGGGAGGCCTAGCCGGAACCCCACCCCAAACCCTAGCCGCCCCAAGCCGCCGCCTCCGCCGCCGCCCCAAGCCGCCGCCGCCGCCGCCGCCGGAGCCGCCGCCGCCGCCGGACCCGCCGCCCGAGGTTTACCTCGATCCCGCCGCCGTTTTTTTTAGAAAAACCGTTCGGTTTTCCGACGGTTTTGTTCGTTTTTTTAGTTTCGTTTTTCTAAATAGATCGATTTTCCGGTTTATTTAATTAGTGAGCGTTCGTCCGTTCGTTCGTTTTAATGAACGTTCGTCGTTTTTCTTTTTCTCGGATTAAACCCGTGATTTTTCTGATCGCGATTTCTGATCCGATTTTCGTTTTAGTTTAACTTTTCGCTTGTTTATCGGAATCAGGCGATTCAAGCGCCTGGAGTTTCATATCGAAACCGTCTTTCCGTTTAACCAACTCAAACAAGTTTTTGACACTGTAAAAATTGCCCTAGATCCAGAATAGTAAATGAAGCTTGTTTCTTTTGTCGTTTTGTCTTTCGTTGCTTCGTTCGATTTGATTCTTTTTGCCAACCGGAGTTCTTAAGTTGAACCTTCTGGTTAGATCTCTTATTTGAGTTTTACCTGTGCATTAGTTGAGTGCTTATTGTATGCTTGTTTGTTTGCGATAGAGTACCCGGAGTGCGCCGCTTGCTACTTCGAATCGCTAGGTTTCCCAGATCATCAGCAAGGCAAGTAACACTTTGATCATACCTCCTAGTACCTAGTTTTATTGCATTAGATCAATCCTTACACATTGCATGATTAGGATCTAATTAAATTGTGGGTTTGGGAAGTAGTTGAGGTAGTACCTATTACCTGTTTACTATCAAACCTTTGGGAGTCACTTCTATGTTTGCTTATTATGCGATGCTATGCTAGTAGACGTGGATTGGGTGAGTGTATCCATGACAGATGTGAGATTGTTAATTAATGGATTATTTAAGGTGGCAACTTAAACACACATCTGGGTGGATTGAGGTACCTGGGTATTCTAGGATTGCCTGTTTTTCTTTATGGACCGCCACCCAGGCTCAAAGGTGTCATGAGATTTTTCATGCTAGAAACTTCCGTGTGCAGCCACAAGCTATTATGGGCTCTAGCATAGTTGACTAAGTCGTGCGAACTCTTACAGTGGTAGACTAGCAGATGTAGGGGATGTAGGTGGTACGGTCTACCCATCGTAAGGTGCTAGCGCTTCTGAAAGACTATGTCTCGGTCATCCGTCTTCTCAAACACCTTGTAGTGCGAGAAACCAAACGAAGGCGATCGAGTCTTGTGGGGAAAAGTGTGCAAACCTCTGCAGAGTGTATAAACTAATCATGGTTAGCCGTGTCCCCGGTTATGGACATCTTGAGTATCTAGTACCTGGATTATCATGTGAAACTCAACATGTTACTCTAAATTAATATTGACGGGTTTGTTTAATGATGATGCTTAATTAGGATTGAGAATGTTGTCAACCATTCTCAATGTTTAACAACCACCGTGATAGTTAAATAAATTTATTCCTTTGCAGTAGGGAAAAATTGGCTTTACGCAAAACTGTAACCATAGAGCTTTCCACCAGCCAAATATGCATATAGTATAGCTGTTTCATTCCATTACTCTCTATGTCTTACATTGCCAGCATATTCCATGTGCTGACCCGTTTCGGGCTGCAACGGTAATGTTGCAGACTTTTCAGACGATGATTAAGGAGTTTTAGGTCGTGGTTCTATACTCAGTGATGCCGTTGGAGTTGATGGACTCACTTATCTTCCAAGCCTTCCGCTGTTATCGTTATTAGATGGCCTTAAGCCATATTAATTGTAATAAGTTCTCTCTTGATACACCCGATGTAATAAGTGTGTGATTGCTACTCTGCTATAAATCCTTCAAGTACTGTGTGGTGTTAGCATTACTGATCCAGGGATGACACCGGAGCATATACATTGGACCGTTTGAGGTCTGGTCGCTATAAGATGGTATCAGAGCACACGCTGACTGTAGGGCACGACCACTAAGCTAAAGACCTAGATCACTACTCACTCTCTTCTCTTCTGACTCCTCATCTTTTCTACTCTTTTAGGATGGCGGATGCAAGTTTCAAGTTCACTCAACCGAATGAAGACACACCCTTTGGACGTCACTTGAAGGAAGTCACTAGATACCTGAATATAGGAGTACCAAGCTTCACCGGAACCTACAACACCACCTTATCTGAAGAAGAGCGCTGGATGATTCAAGTTCAAGTTCCAGGAAGGACGTTCATGACAGTCACTGAGCCTATAGAGTTTTCTTTTGATGCACCAACTTGGAATCTAGGAAAGAGCATGGAAGCTCACATCGCCATGGGACGCATTGGAGAAGTCTGCCGCAATGATCTCAAGGATACTATCTACCAGATTTGTGGACGCCGAGATGAGCACTGGGAGATGATCAGCACCAGAAAGGATAGATCAGTCACAACTTTTATCCAGGAGTTAAACCAGCACATTCGACATCAGGAGAACCAGATGTGCGCTGACATGATAGACCTGAAGAAGGCAAACACAAGGATCAAGGAACTGGAGGAAGAACTCAAGACTACTCGTGATGATTATGAAGAAGAAATTGAAGTATTAGTGGATAAGAATGCCGACCTAACAATGAAGATCGGAATAATTATGGCAGGCCCTACACCGGTAGAAGAAGACGAAGAACCCAAGGAGATTCGCCCGGAAGACAACATAATCATCGACGACACCGACTCGGATCCTGGCGATAGCAATGATGACTATGTTGATGAAGCGGAGCAGATATCATGGAGTCTGCAACCGAAGAATATTTCTAGTAGACCACCTCATCAGTAGTAGTAGTCCACCATGTAAATATTATAGTCCGAGCACTTTTGCGATAGTTAGAATCGATTGTATGCCCTTGTTTGATTGAATGAATGAAGTGAATTGTTTGCTTTTGCCTCATGTGCATATGGGTAGTGTTTTCTCTTTAGACCCCCTCTATTCTTAAATCTCATCTTTTCTAAACCCTCAGATGCCTCCGAGACATGACCCCGGATTTACCTTTCCACCGGAGCTCACTCGGTTGATCCAGCAGCAGAACACATTGATGCAGTTGCTAGTCCAGAATCAGAATCAAGGGAACAACAACAACAACCCACCACCACCACCTGTTGATCACTTAGCCCATTTTCTTAGGCTGAATCCGCCGGTGTTTTCCAGTAGCACCGAGCCGATAGTAGCAGATGATTGGCTCCGCAAGACAGCTAGAGAGTTGACCACAGCAGGATGCACGGATGCGGAGAAGGTGAAGTTTGCCGCACATCAGCTTGAAGGACCCGCAGCCTCATGGTGGGAGAATTTTACAGCCACTTTCCCTGTCAATACTATCACATGGGACCAGTTTCAGCAGGATTTTCGTACTGCCCATGTTTCAGTAGGAGCTATGGCCATGAAGAAGCAAGAGTTTCGCAACTTGCGCCAAGGAGGACGGATAGTTGGCCAGTATGGACTTTAGTAAATTAGCACGTTATGCCCCAAATGACGTTGCTATGGATGCAGCAAAGCAGGAGAAGTTTCTGGAAGGACTGAATGATGAGTTGAGCATGCAGTTGATGGTAGCAACCTTCAACAACTACCAGGAGTTGGTAGATCGTGCTCTGATGATTGAAGGGAAGCAACAGCAAATTGAGAATCGCAAGAGGAAGTATGCTTAAGGAAAGCACAATTCAGGAGCTCAGCAGAAGCCACGATTTACCCCTAGGCCGGGAGGACATTTGCAGCATACCTATGGATGAGGTAGCTCGCACAATCACAATGGCCCCAGGAATGGTAATGGGAATGGAGGAAGCAACAGCCAGAACAGCACCAACCCATCAACCCCAGCCAAGAAAGACTTGAGCCAAGTCACTTGCTTTAAGTGCTAGAAGACCGGACATTATGCCAATGAATGTCCTGAATCCCAGAATGGGAATGGCAATGGAAGCTCTGGGAAGAAGCCGAACCCTTTCAACAGGGGACAGGCGAACCACGTTAATGTGGAGGAGGTTGAAGAGTAGCCGGATGCAGTAATCGATAAGTTTTTGGTTAAGTCATTTACTACACTCGTTCTTTTCGATACTGGTGCATCGCATTCATACATATCGAGGGGATTTGTGGATAAGTATAAACTGCCAACCCAAGCCCTTAGGTCACCCATGTTAGTAACCTCGCCTGGAGCAGAGTATATGGCTAGTCTATGGTGTGGTCGGTTACCATTAAGGATTGGTAACTACGTATTCCCATCAGACCTGATAGTGTTGGAATCCCAAGGATTGGATGTGATATTAGGCATGGATTGGTTGTCAAAGTATGAAGGGAATATTGAATGTGCCAGTAAGTCAATTTTGCTTACCACCCCAGAAGGGATAAGGATCAAGTATGTATCCCGACATGTGCCAAAGAGGACTCAAGTAAATTGTTTAACCGGAGTTGTGCAGGAGGAAGTACCAGTAGTGAAGGATTTCCCCGAAGTATTTCCAGAAGAGTTGTCAGGCATGCCACCGGATAGAGATATTGAGTTTTTGATTGAGCTTTTGCCAGACACTGGGCCAATATCAAAGAGACCATATAGGATGCCTGCAAAGGATTTGGTGGAAATTAAGAAGCAAATTAAGGAGTTATTGGATAAAGGTTATATTCACCCAAGTTCTTCACCTTGGGGATCGCCAGTACTTCTAGTAGAAAAGAAGGATGGATCGTTAAGGATGGTTGTCGATTATCGAGGATTGAATGAAGTAACCATCAAGAACAAGTACCCACTACCGATGATCAATGATCTGTTTGATCGATTGCAAGGAGCTAAGGTATTTTCCAAGATCGATCTGCGATCAGGATACCACCAGTTGAAGATTCGGGAACAGGATATACCCAAGACGGCTTTTACCACTAGGTATGGGCTGTACGAGTATACTGTTATGTCATTTGGTCTGACTAACGCACCTGCATATGTTATGAACATGATGAACAAAGTGTTTATGGAGTTCTTGGATAAGTTCGTCGTAGTGTTCCTTGATGATATCCTGGTTTACTCGAAGAATGAAGAGGAGCATAAGGAACATTTGTGTTTGGTTCTTGGAAAGCTCAGAGAACATCATTATATGCCAAGTTTAGCAAATGTGAGTTTTGTTTGAAAGAATTTGGATTTCTCGGACACGTTATATCCGGAGAAGGTATAGTAGTTGATCCCACTAAAGTTGATACCGTGACCAAGTGGGAAACACCAACCACCGTGGGAGAGATCCGGAGTTTTCTTGGACTCGTAGGATACTACCGGAGGTTTATTGAGAATTTCTCAAAGATTGGGAAGCCTATGACGGAGTGATCGAAGAAGGATACCAAGTTCATATGGACAGAGGAATGTGAGGCTAGTTTTTAGGAGTTGAAGAAACATTTGGTTACCTCACCAGTGTTGATTTTACCAGATCAGACCAAGGATTATGAGGTGTATTGTGACGCTTCACGTCGAGGACTTGGAGCAGTGCTGATGCAGGAAGGGAGAGTTGTTTCATATGCCTCACAACAGCTTAAGCCTCATGAGTTGAATTATGCTACGCATGATTTGGAGTTAGCAGCCGTAGTGCATGCATTGAAGACTTGGAGACATTTTCTGATTGGAAACCATTGTGAGGTGTACACGGATCATAAGAGTTTGAAGTATATTTTCACATAGAAGGAGTTGAATCTCAGACAAAGGAGATGGTTGGAGCTCATCAAGGATTATGATATGAAATTGCATTATCACCCTGGAAAGGCTAACATAGTAGCTGACGCGTTGAGCCGTAAGAGCCACATCAACACCCTAATGACGGGAGATTTACCAAGGGAGTTAGCCGAAAATCTTCGAGAGCTATGTTTGGAAATAGTCCCGAGAGGCTATGTAGCAGCATTGGAGATTCAGTCTACTTTGATGGATAAGATCAGAGAAGCTCAAAGGACTGACCAGGAGATTGCCTCTATTAAGTAGAAAATGAAGAAAGGAAGAGCTAAGGGATTTCGTGAGGATGAGCACGATACCTTATGGTTTGAAGACCGTGTCTATGTACCAAATGATCCGGAGATCAGGAAGTTAATTTTACAAGAGGCCCATGATTCACCAGACTCGATTCACCCAGGAAATACCAAGATGTATTTGGATTTGAAGGATATTTTCTGGTGGACCGGAATGAAGAAGGATATTGCGGAGTATGTAGCAGTTTGTGATGTATGTCAAGGAGTGAAGGCAGAGCATCAGAAGCCAGCAGGATTGCTACAACCATTGCCGATACCCGAATGGAAGTGGGATAAGCTAGGCATGGATTTTATTACAGGATTACCCAGAACACATTCAGGCTATGACTCGAGATGGGTTGTAGTCGATCGCTTGACAAAGGTAGCTCATTTCATTCCAGTAAAGACTACCTATACCAGTGCAAAGTTGGCAAAGATATACATGACCAGAATCGTATGTCTGCATGGAGTTCCAAGGAGCATTGTATCAGACAGAGGAACCCAGTTTACCTAAAAGTTCTGGAATCAGTTGCATGAGACTTTCGGAACTAGACTGGAGTTTAGCACAGCTTTTCATCCGCAGACAGATGGACAGACTGAGAGAGGCAATCAGATTTTGGAGGATATGCTAAGAGCTTGTGCGCTAGATTACGGATCTAGTTGGGATGAAAATTTGCCATATGCAGAGTTCTCTTACAACAATAGCTATCAATCCAGTTTGAAGATGGCCCCTTTCGAAGCCTTGTACGGAAGGAGGTGCAGGACCCCATTGTCCTGGGATGAAGTTGGAGATCGCCAGTTGTTTGGACCAGATCTGATAAAGGAATCTGAACAGAAAGTGAAATTAATTCACGACAGGCTGAAGGTAGCTCAGTCCGGGTAGAAGAGTTATGCAGATTCTAAACGCAAGGAGACAGTTTACGAAGTAGGAGACCGAGTTTATCTTCGAGTATCTCCACTTCGAGGAGTTAAGCGCTTTGGAGTTAAGGGAAAACTAGCGCCACATTTTGTAGGCCCATACAAAGTTTTGGAGCGTATGGGAGAAGTAGCCTACAAGTTGGAATTACCCGAAGGTCTGTCAGGAGTTCACGACGTGTTTCATGTATCCCAGTTGAAGAAGTGCCACGCAGAGATGGCTGACATACCGCTGAGAGATACGGTACCACTGGAAGCAATTCAGTTGGACAGTGATTTGACCTATGAGGAGAAACCAGTTAAGATTCTAGAATATGCCAGTCGAGTCACCCGCGGCAAGGTTATCAAGTTTTGCAAGGTTCAGTGGAGCCACCACACGGAGGATTAAGCCACCTGGGAACGAGAGGAAAAATTGCTGAAAGACCACCCTCACCTATTTTCTAGCCAACCCGAATCTCGAGGGCGAGATTCATCTTAAGGGGGGTAGGTTTGTAACATCCCAAATTTTCAATTTGGAATGTTATACACTAGATCATCATTGCATATCATATTTATTGCATTTTGGTTGATCCTAGAAATTTTCGCAACTCAAGGACCCTCGGAGAGAGTTGGGGATTTCGTTATTTTCATATTTGAGTTGTCTCAAATTTTGAAAATAGGATCATTTGATTTTATTTATTTTATCTTCAATTATTTCTAATATAAAAATATGAGAGAGGGAATAAAATGACTTACCCAAAATAAAGAAATACTGAGGATTTAATAAAAAAATCAAACAAGATTTTATTTGGTTTTGTTTGCTATTTTATTTGAATTCAGGAAAAATGTGCGTTTTTCAAAATTGCATTTAGGCCCCAAATAAATGTTCGTCATGTGCGGCTTGATTTTAGAAGCCGGGGAAATTTTATTTCGGGATTTTTGGAGTCCGTTTAGTAGTCCTTTTGTTTTTTCTGAGGTAACTATTTAAAAAAACGCAACCGACCTACGGGCCGTGTCCGACCCGGACACAAGGCCCGTCCGGCTTTATAAGCCGGGGAGGCCCAGCCGGAACCCCACCCCAAACCCTAGTCGCCCCAAGCCGCCGCCACCGCCGCCCCGCTGCCGCCGCCGCCCGCCGCCGTCGGAGCCGCCGCCCCCCGCCGCCGCCGGACCCGCCGCCCAAGGTTTACCTCGATCCCGCTGCAGTTTTTTTAGAAAAACCGTTCGGTTTTCCGACGGTTTTGTTCGTTTTTTAGTTTCGTTTTTTAAATAGATCGGTTTTCCGGTTTATTTAATTAGTGAGCGTTCGTCCGTTCGTTTGTTTTAACAAACGTTCATCGTTTTTCTTTTTCTCGGATTAAATCCATGATTTTTCTGATCGCGATTTCTGATCCGATTTTCGTTTTAGTTTAACTTTTCGCTCGTTTATCGGAATCATGCGATTCAAGCGCCTGGAGTTTCGTCTCGAAACCCTCTTTCCGTTTAACCAACTCAAACAAGTTTTTGCCACTATAAAAATTGCCCTATATCCAAAATAGTAAACGAAGCTTGTTTCTTTTGTCGTTTTGTCTTTCGTTGCTTCGTTCGATTTGATTCTTTTTGCCAACCGGAGTTCTTAAGTTGAACCTTATGGTTAGATCTCTGATTTGAGTTTTACCTATGCATTAGTTGAGTGCTTATTGTATGCTTGTTTGTTTGCGATAGAGTACCCGGAGTGCGCCGCTTGCTACTTCGAATCGCTAGGTTTCCCGGATCATCAGCAAGGCAAGTAACACTTTGAGCATACCTCCTACTACCTAGTTTTATTGCATTAGATCAATCCTTACACATTGCATGATTAGGATCTAATTAAAATGTGGGTTTGGGAAGTAGTTGAGGTAGTACCTATTACCTATTTACTGTCAAACCTTTGGGAGTCACTTCTACGTTTGCTTATTATGCCATGCTATGCTAGTAGACGTGGATTGGGTGAGTGTATCCTTGACAGATGTGAGATTGTTAATTAATGGATTATTTAAGGTGGCAACTTAAACACACATCTGGGTGGATTGAGGTACCTGGGTATTCCAGGATTGCCTGTTTTTCTTTATGGACCGCCACCCAGGCTCAAAGGGATCATGAGATTTTTCATGCTAGAAACTTCCGTGTGCAGCCACAAGCTATTATGGGCTCTAGCATAGTTGACTAAGTCGTGCGAACTCTTACAATGGTAGACTAGCAGATGTAGGGGATGTAGGTGGTACGGTCTACCCATCGTAAGGTGCTAGCGCTTCTGAAAGACTATGTCTTGGTCATCCGTCTTCTCAAACACCTTGTAGTGCGAGAAACCAAACGGAGGCGATCGAGTCTTGTGGGGAAAAGTGCGCAAACCTCTGCAGAGTGTATAAACTAATCATGGTTAGCCGTGTCCCCGGTTATGGACATCTTGAGTATCTAGTACCTGGATTATCATGTGAATCTCAACATGTTACTCTAAATTAATTTTAACGGGTTTGTTTAATGATGATGCTTAATTGGGATTGAGAATGCTATCAACCATTCTCAATGTTTAACAACCACCGTGATAGTTAAATAAATTTATTCCTTTGCAGTAGGGGAAATTTGGCTTTACGCAAAACTGTAACCATAGAGATTTCCACCAGCCAAATATGCATATAGTATAGTTGTTTCATTCCATTACTCTCTATGTCTTACATTGCCAGCATATTCCATGTGCTGACCCATTTTGGGCTGCAACGTTAATGTTGCAGACTTTTCAGACGACGATTAAGGAGTTTTAGGTCGTGGTTCTATACTCAGTGATGCCATTGGAGTTGATGGACTCACTTATCTTCCAAGCCTTCCACTGTTATCGTTATTAGATGGCCTTAAGCCATATTAATTGTAATAAGTTCTCTCTTGAGACACCCGATGTAATAAGTGTGTGATTGCTACTCTGCTATAAATCCTTCAAGTACTATGTGGTGTCAGCATTACTGATCTAGGGATGACACCGGAGCACATAGATTGGACCATTTGAGGTATGGTCGCTACACTTGATGTTGCTCAATTTTATTGCAACTAATGAAGAAGCTTTGTGGGTTTCGTTTTCTGATGGAAATGGAACCGGGGTTGGAGCCCTTTTCTTAAAAATAAGAAGAAGAAGCTGCTAGCTCATGGGACATTGCTTCATTTTAGGTGAACTGCACCAAAAGGTCCCATGAATTGAATCATCCATGTTGGTGACTGGTGTCATCCCTTCTACGATGGCGTTGACTGCAGATATGGTTCCCATCACGAGGTATGTTCCTTTTTGGTCTGACCATTTGCCAAATATCCTGCATGTTGATCCTGCTCTTGTGCTACTGTTTTGGCACTGCCATGATAAAGCAGTAATGTTATTATTTTGCACCTTAATCTAGTGGCACTATTAATTTGAGGCAATGTTTTGGCACCGCTAGTGCCACTGTTTTTTATATATCGAAAGAGGGGGTTCCCTCTGATTTCATTAAAGAAACCCAACCATAGAGAACCATTATCAGACAACATCTCAGTGTAAACGGGTAGTTATGCAACTACTACTAGAACGGACTGAGTACTAGCAGGAGACAAGTTCGCCACATAAGCTAGGCAGGTAGGGGGACACAGCACCAGCTCGACCAAGTTTGGATTACAACCCAAATGCTACCACAGAAACATCAGGGGGAAGATACAGATTGAAAGAGCTAGCTTCAGCATCCTAGTCTAAGCACCCCCGGCCTTCATCCTTGCGACGCACAGTACACCTCGTTTGCCACCTGCTCAACCCTAGTGTCACAGATAAAATGAAGTAATAATACAATTAAAATAGAGAGACTGTCCTCTCTATCATTTCATTTCCAATGTAGATAAAGAAAGTGCTTCTTTTTGTTAATGTATGTTTCATCAACTAGTCCCATTGTTAATGTTTAAGCGTTTCTGCAAACTGGGGTGCTTAATTTTAGTTGATCTGCACAAAAATACAGATTTGAATGTCTCAACGCCCCTCCTTGTACTACAGCTGTACACTGATGTTCATCACTGGCGGAAGGTGTATCGGGGAGACTTGGGTCGATTTCCAGTATGAGGTAATATTTTCTTCTATTTATTAGTGTATGTTTCATCAACTAGTGCCACTATAATCTAATCACGCCTTTTCATTATCTGTGCAAACAGGGTTATTCAGCTGCATTTTGGTGGAACTGCGCAAATGTACGGATGGAATCGGCATATATGCAGAGTGCGAGGTGCCAAGTAAAAATTACCGACACCAACCCTACTCCATCTAAGCATTGGCATCCACCACCATAAGTGGGATGTGTGGCGCTCACTTTGGACAGATCTTTCTCGGCAGCAAATCCTCTAACCAAATACTAGTAGCTTAGACTTAAAAAAATACTAGTAGCTTACATTGGCAGTTTTCTAGGGGTATACTCTTTTCTAAAAGAAGAACCAATCTATTTTTCTTTATTTGTACACAGTGTCACAACTTTGACCGAAAGGTCCAGAGCTATTTTAGGGTGATTGGCATAGTACTCGGAGACTGATTGTGAGCATGATTTTTATTACTTGTCACACTGATTGTAAGCATGAGCAGATGGAAGATTAGGTTAGTGCGAAGCTTACCTTAAACCCTACCAACGCCATTGAAACGCCGCGAGCATTGAGGGAACTGTGGAGAATGACGGGGAAGTGACGTCGCGCCATCCGGCCTCCTCTTGCGGTGGGAGAACGAATACTCCTGTGGCTCCGGCTGCCTCTGCACCCTCACGAACGGCACACCGTACTCGATCGATTCGTTATCCTCTGAGTGCTCGACCTTCGACCTGCACGCCCACCAACTCTGCCTGACTTCCGCCTCGGGCGAATCTGTCTGCTCCATCGCCCAGAGGAGATACCCGATGAACTCGAAGGACTGCGGCGTGACTGCCGTCGAGGAGTACATTGCCGCCCTCATCGCCATCGTCTCGCTCTTTCGCATACATTGCCACATGGCCCTCACCATCCTCGAAATCTCCCACTCATTGTCAAACCAAGTAAGGATCTCCTTCAACCTGGCTAGCTTTGCCTGGTCGCCGCCGGCGATCTGCTAGATTCGCTGTTGCATCCCCTCCATAGATGTCCCTCTGAGTGGTCCGGTGCTAGCTTTGGAAGATGAGAGGAGAGATGGTGGTCTTGCAATAAATAAGAGGGAGAGGCGAGACGGTGGTTCTGGAATGGAGATGATGGAGAGGAGAGGTTCCCCTACCTTTCGGTCGCTGATAGGCAATGTGTTAGTGTCTCAATGGCAGGATGGGCTACGTCAGGGGATCCTCATACGAGGGGAGAGGAGGTGGTTTTGCAATGGAGAAGAGGGAGAGGCGAGATGGTGGTTTTCGAATGGAGATGATGGAGAGGAGAGGATGTGGTTTTGCAATGGAGAAGAGGGAGAGGAGCGTGCGGCAGCGATTTAGGATTGGACGAGAGGGCCGGCGCGCTGTCACTGGATCAAAATCAAAATCAATTTACCCTTCAATTAAGAAAGCGACCCCACATTAATTAGTCACCCTTTTATTCCAGGTCATAATTCACCATGATTTTTGCAAATAAAATATATGTTATACATTGCAAAAATAATATAATTTGAAAGTGCATTCAGATACGAACCAAACGATACAATTTTTGGTGACATGCATTCACATTTTGCTTGTCAAATACAGTATGTGGTAAAACTTTGACCCAAAATTGTCACACCCTAGCTAGTTCATGCATTAGAGTGTTGCATCATGTCTATCATTTCATCAGAAACTTGAAGTGGGGATGCCAGAACCCCCAGCCCCCTCTGAAAACAACTAGGGTTTACTAAAAATAATTTCAATGAACCTGAAATGCCCTTCTAAAATGTCCATCATTTTTGTCCTGGTTCAGAACCTCTGCCAAAAGTGATGCACGGTTTTCTAGGTCATCCTAAGGTCTTTGAGTTAATTCATAATTATTTGAATTTGGGCATTTTAAATTTATAAAATATTTCAAATGCTCAAATATCTCCAAACTAAAATGTTTCATGTTGGAAATAATCCAACTATGGACCAGAAGTAGTTTGGTGATTTTAGGAGTTGCCTAGGTATTTTTAATAATTCAACAAAGTTAAAGAATAATAGAAAAAGAAAAAAAACAGAAAGGAAACTTACCTGGCGCCTGCAACTCGGCCCACCTGCCGGCCCAGCCCAGCACCGCGCCAGCGAGCTGCTTGCCGGCCAGGCAGGCAGGCAGGTGCCCGACGGCGGCCGCAGCGTGCGCCACGCAGCTGGTCGTCGCCCTGCTTCACCTCCTCGCCTCGTTGCTGGCTTGGATGAACTCCACGTCGAGCCGTGAACCCCCAGGACACCTCCATTCTCCCCCAACTCCTCTCCCTCGCTCTCCCACGCCATGGCCGACGCCATCGCCGCCACCCCCTCGCCGTAGCCACGCTCTCCGTCAACCCCACGCCGCGCCACCGTGTCCAGGAGCTCCGCCACCCTCCTCTCCTTCGAGCAAGCCGAGCCCCGAGCGCTCGCATGCCCCGAAGCCACCGCACGGACCTCGACCGAACCGCCGTCGCCGGAGATCCCCTTCAACGCCGTCGCCGCATCAGCTCGTCCCCGACCCCGCCGGTGGCCTCTACGGGTGCTCTGTGAGCCTAGCTACCCCTCCTACCCTTCCTCTCTCGCCCCCGAGCCGTGTAGCCACCGCACGAAGATCACCCGCACGCACCGCCGTGGATCTCGTCGCCGACGTGCTCCCGACCATCCCCCGGCCACCTCTCGGTGTCCATCGCACTCACCATGTTGCGTTGGGTCCAACCGTGCACTCCCCGCACCTCACCGCACACCCTAGCCTCGAGTTCGTCTTCACCCGAACTCCGGTGGCCGCCTAAGTCGTCGCCGGCGCCAACTCCGGCCACCCCGACCCCAACTGACTCCACCAAGAGCCGCGGCTCGTCCTCAGCTCCACCCTGATGCCCTCCGCGATCCATTTGGTGGCCGGAACGGCCAAAACCACTTCCGCCGCCGCGTCGGGATCGCCGGCGGCTAAACGCCGGTGCAGCCATGTTGACTTTGACCACGGGTGGGCCCCGGTTGACCCTGTTGAGTCAATGACAGGTGGGGCCCCCTTCTGCTAATTATCCAGATTAGTTTAAACTAAATTAAATTAGTCAATTAGCCACTGACACCCTGGACCCACACGTCAGGTTTGACATGGACCGGGTCTGTTGACTTGCTGAGGTCAGCATGACCTCATGCTGATGCAATAAACCTTTTCCTGGAATTAAAACAAATCTAAAATGATTTATAAATTCCAGAAAATAGCCCAAACTATAAAAATTCATATAAATTCAACCGTAGCTCCAAATCAAACAAATTATATATGAAAAATGATCAGAAAAATCCAATCTATCCATCTGTACTAGTTTCATGCATGTTTAAACAAGCTAACTTGAGGTTTAGTGCAGAACAAGATAAAACACTTTAAAGGGCCATTTATGAGTCTGAAATTTGAATCTTTGGTTCAAATTGATTCAAACCCATCTGGTTCTAGTTGCATTAGCCCAACACACTCATGTTGCCATGTTTCATGCATGCATCATATTGTCGCACATTGTTTGGTGATAGTTGTGTATTGGTGTTCTTTGCGGCAGGTTCTGCCTCCGAGGAGTACCGTGACTACCCTAGCGAAGAACCGTATCCGTGCATCGATTTATCAGGCAAGCAACCAACCAGTTGATCATATCGATACAATCCCATGTTCTCGCTTCTGCTCTCTTTTACTGCATTAAGACAACGTGTTTCAAACTGCTGTGTGCTACGGTAGTTGAACCCATTTCCTCTGCATGACCTGTCATTGCCACAGTAACTAGATGAAACCCACTAGCATGTGTAGGAGTTGATTGAGCCATATGTATGTGTTGTTCCTACCTTGCTATGCCTTCTATGCTTAGAGTCGTGTCAGGTTTGGTTCATCTGGGTGATGGGCTAGAGTGAAATGGTCATGCCGGTATTGAGAGTGATGTGGTGAACACGATTTGGTAAAGGTATCGATGAGAGGCCATGTAGGAGTACATGGTGGGTTGTTTCATTGAAGCCGACCTTAAGCACTGAGATCTGTATGTGTGATTTAAGAATCAGCTACTACCATGCATTGGGCCCGAAACCAATGGACCCTCTCGGCTTCTTATTCATCCTAGTTCTCTGTCCAGGAGTTGCAAGTAGTTTCTGGTGTTTGTAGCCTACTGGAGGCCGTGGACAGCGCTGACCGTAGGGGTGGGCTGTGATGCGGTAGGTACGTGGCAGGGAATACCGGGCACCCGTTAGGTGTCACGGAACCCTGTACACATCGTTCGGGGCCGTATGGGAAACCTCGGCTGGACTCCCTGCGGATGGAACCTGGATAGGCGATAAACCTAGATTGGAGACTTAGGTGATTAGGTAGGTCGTGGCCGACAGCCACGTTGGGCTTCCGCTTGAAGGTTGCCGAGTACATGTCATGTAAACGACGGTAAGTGGTGAGAGCGTGTATGAAGAAGTACACCCCTGCAGGGTTAACCTAATCTATTCGAATAGCCGCGTCCGCGGTGAAGGACTACTTGGTTGCTTATACAGTTCATAGACAAGTAAACTAGAAACTACTAAAAGCTTCAAGATAAGCGTGAGTGCCGAGTATGGCCCCTCCGTAGGAAGACGGAGGTGGATTCTCGGTAGTGTATTGAAGTGGTGAGTAGTGGACTCGTGTGCGCAAAACCATTTCAAGTTGGAGTCTCGTAGGATAGTTTAGCCAAGAGTCAAAGCTGGCTTGCTGCAATAACTCCACCAACCCTTCTTGATAATGTGCATGTATGTAGGATCTGACGTAAGTCTTGCTGGGTACCTTTGTACTCATGTTGCTATAATTTACATTTTACAGAAGGCGCTGCAACCCCTTCTGATGGGTTCTTCGTAGACGTTGACATCGACGGGTTAGACTAAGGCCCAGGTGGTAATCCTGAGCTTGTGACGGTCCACGTAGTATAGCTAGGCTTTCCAAGCCTCTTTTATTTTACTAGTTGTCTGTACTCAGACAAGTTACTTCCGCTGCTGGTTTGTATGACTGTATGATGTGAATGTGGGTCGTGTGACCCGTACCTGTATGTATGTTGTGTATGGCTCTCTGAGCCTTTAAATAAAGTACTTGTGTCGTAGAGTCATGTTGTGATGCCTTGTTGTATTTGCACATATCGAGCATATTGTGTGTATGATTGAAATGCTTGGTATGTGTGGGATCTGACTACCTAGTTGTCTATCTTTAGTAGCCTCTCTTACCGGGAAATGTCTCCTAGTGTTTTCCATTGAGCCATGGTAGCTTGCTACTGCTCCAGATCACTTAGGCTGGCCGGCATGTGTCCTTCTTCGTTCATGTGTCTGTCCCTTCGGGGAAATGTCACGCATTGAGTACCGGAGTCCTGCTAGCTCAGTGCTACAGCCCGGACCCACTTGCTGATGACCGACACGTTCGATGCTGGGTCATGGATGCCTGTCCCTGTAAGTCTGTGCCACTTTGGGTTTACGACTAGTCATGTCAGCCCGGGCTCCTTATCATATGGTTGCTAGCGACATCATCATATACGTGAGCCAAAAGGCGCAAACGGTCCCGGCAAAGGTAAGGCGACACCCGTGGGAATACCGTGCGTGAGGCCGCAAAGTGATGTGAGGTGTTACAGGCTAGATCGATGTGACATTGAGTCGGGGTCCTGACAGCGTTGGCATCAGAGCCGGACTGCCTGTAGGTTCTCCAAGCCAAACTGGTCGATGTTGAGTCTAGAAATGCTTTAGCTATATGTAGGGGAATTGATTGTGGGATGGTACGTAAGGCTCTTTTTACTTCTTTACCTCATGGCATTCTTATCTGAGTCAGTCCATTCTTCTACCGGGGATTAAGGATTAGGATCTTCTCTCTCTATCAGGTTCACGTGTTACGAATCAGTAGTACCTTATAGGTTTGATGACTATAAGCCTAGTTCAGCTCTACTACCTTGTTATGCTGATTAGTTGAACCCAGAACCTTGATATGATATTGTTGGGTGTCTATGCATTTTTTTGATAAATGTCTCAAACCCTTCTTGAGCATTTACAGCTGTTATGCTGTCGAAATTTTGCTAGAAATTCTAATGCCTTTGCATTATGGTTGTGCTTTCAGATGGCCACTCGCGACCAAAATCAAGTGGTTCGCCTGACCCGATGCATTGGTGTGACCGGTCATACGTCTATGTTAGTCCGAGTGATGATCGAGACGGGTTACCGTTGGTATCCCGAATACACGGTCGAAGAGCAGTTTCGAGATTTTAACCAAAGCCAGTATCTTTGCACCGTCCGGATATTTCCCTCTTATCCTGGTTCTACCGAGGCTCTTCACTGTTCCTATGGGCTCGGTGTTACTATTGAGATGGCTGTGCAAGATGCGGCTTGTTCTATGATGACCATCATGCGAGTCAGGTCTGGCCTGCTTCGCAACACTGACTTCCGGTATATGCCGGCTTCACTTCCTAGAGCGCACGGATATCTCTGGGCTATCTATGCTGACCCCAGTCAGGAGGACTCACTAACTCGCACCCCTGCTGAGTTGCTCGAGGACAAGGACCGAGAGAATCGGGCCTTGAGAATGGAGCTTTTCAACACCCGCGCTGATCATTGGGCCACCTTGACTCGGTTTGCACCGGTTGTGCAAGCTGGATGCATGGATATGAGAGACCTGTATCCTGTTAGGTATGCTCTGCCGGACATGATGGATTGGCGTGATGTGGGAGGCATCACCCCACCTCGTGGTCCTCGCAGGCCACCTTTGTTGGTCCAAGACCTCACCCTAGCCCTTTTGGTCCACAGGCTCCTCAGGACCGTTTGTTTCCGGATGCTCACGTTGAACTTCCAGGCTATGGAGGTGACTTCTATGAGAACTACTACGGAGATGACTGAGATAGTAGTAGTTCCACTAGGTATTGTAATAGTTGTATTTCCACCGTCCTGCGTGACTTGTGGAATATGACTTAGCATGTAGTAATTCCGGGGGTGTAAAAAATAATGTATAGGAGCTTGGGATGCCTCTGATGAGATGTAATCCTCCTCTCACCGTAGTAGTACTTGTTGGTCTTGTACTAAACCTCGTATGGTGTGTATGATGATGGAATAAAAGAAGTAGTTTCTGTATCTACCATGTCATACGGATGATCATCTTGCATTCCGAGTTGTCCATTACATTCTACATTCTATGTTGGAATCTTGCCATGTTGTACTAAACCATTGTCTTGTTTTTCCTAGGATGGTCAACACCCGCAACAATCCTGCTCCCCCAGAGCAGGCCGAAGGCAGCAGAGTTGGGGAAACAAATCTGCCTCACCCTCCCTCTCTGGCAGAAGTTATGCTAGAGGCTGAGAGAAACAAGCGGGAGACCAACCGTTTGTTGGAGCGTATTGAACAGAACACAGCACACCATCAGAGGACTAACTTGGTGTCACTCAGTGATTTCATCAAGTTACATCCACCCACGTTCCACCACTCCGTCGAGCCTCTCGACGCTGATGACTGGCTTCGCAGTATTTCTCACAAACTGCGTTCTGCGCTAGTGGCTGAGGCTGACAAGGTCACCTTTGCTGCATATCATCTTGAAGGCCCCGCCAGTCTCTGGTGGGAGAATTATGGAGCTATGCGCCCAGTGGACCATGTCACTACTTGGGCTGAATTCAGCGAGGCTTTCCGTGAACACCACATTCCGAAGGGTCTCATGGACTGTAAACGTGAGGAATTTTGCAGTTTCACTCAAGGTCGACTCTCTGTGGATGCTTACAGCAGGGAGTTCGGTAACCTCGCACGATATGCAACTGAGGAAGTTTCTACTGATGCCAAGAAGCAAGCAAGGTTCCGTAAGGGACTTAGTCCTGAGCTTCGCCGCGACCTCCGTCTGCATGAGTGCACATCTTTTCAGAAGCTTTTTAACAAGGCCATCAGTGCTGAGACTAGTCAGACTGATTATGAAGCAACACGCAAGCATGGTCGTGACTTGGGTTCCTCATTCGGTGCTGGTCCTCAGAAGCACCGCGTGTGGGTGACTAATACTGCCCTGCCACCCAGGTTCACACCGAGGCCATCCTTCCAGGCACCTCGCCCAGCTCAGCCATATGCACCAGCCAAGCCCTATGGTGGTCCAACCAACAATGCTCCTCCACGTACCAGTTCCGTGACTTGTTTCAAGTGTGGGGAATCAGGCCACTATATGCGTGAGTGTCCCCAAACCAACCCCAACCAGACAGCAAAAACTGTTGGCCGCGGCAAGCCGACAGGGAAAGTGTTCCACGCCAAGCCGGCCACCGCTGCACGTGGCCATGTCAACTGTATCTCTGCTGAGGAAGCTCAAGAGGATCCCAACGTCGTTCTCGGTACGCTCCTTGTTAATTGCCACTCGGCATCTGTTCTTTTCGATACAGGAGCATCTCATTCTTTCATATCCGAAAATTATGCTCGTTTGCATAACACCGCATTCTGTGACATGCCATCCACTATGGAAATTTCTACTCCTGGTTCTAGATGGCAAACCTCTAGAGTAAGCCATGGAAATGAAATTCAAGTCGACAGACTTGTTTTTCTCGCATCTTTGATAGCTCTCAAATCTTCGGATATTAATATCATCTTGGGTATGGATTGGATGTCAGCCCATCATGCCAAAATTGATTGCTTTTCTAGGACTGTTCAACTCACCCATCCTTCGGGGAAGATAGTCAATGTCTTGACCCGAATAGCCAAGCGACAGTTATATTCTCTTAACGCCGGCCCTTTGCCAGACCTTGAGGACGTTCCGGTAGTCCGTGATTTTCCGGATGTCTTCCCAGAGGAATTGCCAGGTGTTCCACCTGACAGAGATGTCGAATTCGTGATAGATCTCATTCCAGGAACTGTCCCAATTTCCAGAAGACCCTACAAGATGGCACCTTTTGAACTAGCCGAGCTTAAGAAACAACTCGATGAGTCCTTGAAAAAGGGTTTCATCCGACCTAGTTCATCTCGTTGGGCTTGCCCCGTCCTCTTCGTCAAGAAGAAGGATGGTACGGACCGGATGGTTGTAGATTATCGACCTGTCAACTTGGTCACAATTAAGAACAAGTATCCGCTCCCCAGGATCAACGACCTGTATGATCAACTCGCTGGATCCTCAGTCTTCTCTAAAATGGATTTGAGGTTGGGCTACCATCAAATCAAAATCAGGAACGGGGACATTCCGAAAATGGCCTTTGTTACTCGTTATGGCCAATACGAGTACACCGTCATGTCCTTCGGTTTAACCAACGCTCCAGCCACCTTCTCTCGGCTGATGAACTCAATCTTCATGGAGTATTTGGATAAATTCGTCGTGGTTTACCTCGATGATATACTCATCTACTCCAAGAACGAGGAAGAACATGCCGAACACCTAAGGCTAGTGTTGAAGAAACTTCGAGAGCATCGCCTTTATGCCAAATTTTCTAAATGTGAATTCTGGTTGTCAGAAGTGACCTACCTAGGCCACGTAATTTCTGGTAAGGGCATTGCTGTCAATCCTGAGAGAGTCAAGGCCGTTCTCGATTGGACTCCACCTGAGACCGTTAAACAAGTTAGGAGTTTCCTTGGTCTAGCCAGCTATTGTCGCCGCTTTGTTGAAAAATTCTCCAAAGTAGCCAAACCCCTCACGGAACTTCTCAAGAAAGATAAAAAGTTCGAGTGGTCTCCACAATGTGAGCACAGTTTTCAGGAACTGAAAAGACATTTAACCTCTGCTCCCGTATTGGTACCGCCAGATTTCTCTAAGGACTTTGTTATCTACTGCGACGCCTCGTGACAAGGACTAGGTTGTATTCTCATGCAAGATCGACACGTAATTGCTTATGCTTCACGGCAACTACACCCACATGAGGAAAACTACCCCACTCATGATCTAGAGCTTGCAGCCGTAGTCCATGCACTCAAAACATGGCGACATTATCTTCTCGGTAATCGTTGCGAAATCTACACTGATCACCAAAGTCTGAAGTATATATTCACCCAACCGGATTTAAATCTCAGGCAAAGACGTTGGGTCGAGTTGATCACAGATTTCGACTTAGGAATAACTTACACCCCAGGGAAAGCCAACGTCATGGCTGATGCGCTAAGTCGTAAATCTTATTGTAACAACCTGATGTTACAACAAAGTCAACCGCTTCTCCATGAGGAATTTCGGAAGCTTAACCTTCACATTGTTCCTCAAGGATTTCTTTCCACCTTGGTGGCGAAACCTACCCTTACGGATCAGATCATCAAAGCACAGAAAGTAGATCCGGGAATTTCCCGCATCAAGAGAAACATCAAGAAAGGAGTTGCGAATTGTTTCTCCATCGATGATCAAGGAGTCGTATACTTCGGGAATCGGCTAGTGGTCCCCAAGGTGCGAAACCTAAGGCGATTGATCCTTAAGGAAGCTCATGAATCTCCTCTCACTATTCATCCCGGTAGCACTAAGATGTATCAGGACCTACGCCAGAGGTTCTGGTGGACTAGGATGAAGAGAGAAATTGCTCAGTATATTGCTAATTGCGACGTCTGCCATCGTGTAAAAGCAGAGCATCAACGGCCTGCTGGCACCCTTCAACCCCTAGCTATTCCTGAGTGGAAATGGGACAAAATTGGTATGGACTTCATTACCGGTTTTCCCAGGACCAAGAGAGGGAATAATGCTATCTTCGTCGTTGTCGATCGTCTTTCCAAAGTGGCCCATTTCTTACCTGTTCGTGAGAGTATAACTGCTAGTCAGTTAGCAGACTTGTACATCTCCCGAATAGTGTCTCTCCATGGTGTTCCTTTGGAAATTAACTCGGATCGAGGAAGTCTTTTCACCTCTCGATTTTGGGAAAGTTCCCAAAATGCTATGGGAACCCGCCTTTCTTTTAGTACCGCTTTCCACCCTCAGTCAAGTGGTCAAGTGGAACGCGTCAACCAGATTCTAGAAGACATGCTTCGAGCTTCTGTTATCTCATTCAGAATGGAGTGGGAGAAATGCCTTCCATTTGCCGAATTTGCTTATAACAACAGTTATCAATCCAGCTTGGGCAAAGCCCCTTTTGAAGTTCTCTATGGACGAAGGTGTCGAACGCCTCTTAACTGGTCAGAAACCGGGGAAAGACAATTCTTTGGCCCGGATATGATTCAAGAAGCAGAAGAGCAAGTTCGCATCGTTCGTGAAAAGTTGAAAACAGCCCAATCTCGTCAAAAGAGTCAATATGACCGAAAACATAAGGCTATGACTTTTGAGGTTGACGAGAAGGCTTACCTTCGGGTTACTCCTCTGAAGGGAACCCATCGCTTCGGTATCAAGGGCAAATTGGCTCCTCGTTACATTGGACCCTTTCGCATTCTCGCAAAACGAGGAGAAGTTGCCTACCAATTGGAACTACCTCCGCATCTCTCCAGAGTCCATGATGTCTTCCACGTTTCCCAACTCAGGCGTTGCTTCTCGGATCCTATCCGTGGAGTGGACCACGAAACGCTTGATCTCCAAGATAATCTCACGTATCGAGAGTACCCCGTTCGTATCCTCGATCAAGCTGAGCGTACCACTCGACGTCATAATATCAAGTTTCTCAAGGTTCAATGGTCGCACCATTCTGAGAATGAAGCAACTTAGGAAAGGGAGGATCGTCTTCGACTCGAGTATCCCGCCTTCTTCCCGGAGGAACCCAAATCTCGGGACGAGATTCTTTTGAGTGGGGGTGAGTTGTCACACCCTAGCTAGTTCATGCATTAGAGTGTTGCATCATGTCTATCATTTCATCAGAAACTTGAAGTGGGGATGCCAGAACCCCCAGCCCCCTCTGAAAACAACTAGGGTTTACTAAAAATAATTTCAATGAACCTGAAATGCCCTTCTAAAATGTCCATCATTTTTGTCCTGGTTCAGAACCTCTGCCAAAAGTGATGCACAGTTTTCTAGGTCATCCTAAGGTCTTTGAGTTAATTCATAATTATTTGAATTTGGGCATTTTAAATTTATAAAATATTTCAAATGCTCAAATATCTCCAAACTAAAATGTTTCATGTTGGAAATAATCCAACTATGGACCAGAAGTAGTTTGGTGATTTTAGGAGTTGCCTAGGTATTTTTAATAATTCAACAAAGTTGCAGAATAATAGAAAAAGAAAAAAACAGAAAGGAAATTTACCTGGCGCCTGCAACTCGGCCCACCTGCCGGCCCAGCCCAGCGCCGCGCCAGCGAGCTGCTTGCCGGCCAGGCAGGCAGGCAGGTGCCCGACGGCGGCCGCAGCGTGCGCCACGCAGCTGGCCATCGCCCTGCTTCACCTCCTCGCCTCGTTGCTGGCTTGGATGAACTCCACGTCGAGCCGTGAACCCCCAGGACACCTCCATTCTCCCCCAACTCCTCTCCCTCGCTCTCCCACGCCATGGCCGCCGCCATCGCCGCCACCCCCTCGCCGTAGCCACGCTCTCCGTCAACCCCACGCCGCGCCACCGTGTCCAGGAGCTCTGCCATCCTCCTCTCCTTCGAGCAAGCCGAGCCCCGAGCGCTCGCATGCCCCGAAGCCACCGCACGGACCTCGACCGAACCGCCGTCGCCGGAGATCCCCTTCAACGCCGTCGCCGCATCAGCTCGTCCCCGACCCCGCCGGTGGCCTCTACGGGTGCTCTGTGAGCCTAGCTACCCCTCCTACCCTTCCTCTCTCGCCCCCGAGCCGTGTAGCCACCGCACGAAGATCACATGCATGCACCGCCGTGGATCTCGTCGCCGACGTGCTCCCGACCATCCTCCGGCCACCTCTCGGTGTCCATCGCACTCACCATGCTACGTTGGGTCCAACCGTGCACTCCCCGCACCTCACCGCACACCCTAGCCTCGAGTTCGTCTTCACCCGAACTCCGGTGGCCGCCTAGGTCGTCGCCGGCACCAACTCCGGCCACCCCGACCCCAACTGACTCCACCAAGAGCCGCGGCTCGTCCTCAGCTCCACCTCGATGCCCTCCGCGACCCATTTGGTGGCCGGAACGGCCAAAACCACTTCCGCCGCCGCGTCGGGCTCGCCGGCGGCTAAACGCCGGTGCAGCCATGTTGACTTTGACCACGGGTGGGCCCCGGTTGACCTTGTTGAGTCAATGACAGGTGGGGCCCCCTTCTGCTAATTATCCAGATTAGTTTAAACTAAATTAAATTAGTTAATTAGCCACTGACACCCTGGACCCACGCGTCAGGTTTGACCTAGACCGGGTCTGTGGACTTGCTGAGGTCAGCATGACCTCATGCTGACGCAATAAACCTTTTCCTGGAATTAAAACAAATCTAAAATGATTTATAAATTCCAGAAAATAGCCCAAACTTTAAAAATTCATATAAATTCAACCGTAGCTCCAAATCAAACAAATTATATATGAAAAATGATCAGAAAAATCCAATCTATCCATCTGTACTAGTTTCATGCATGCTTAAACAAGATAACTTGAGGTTTAGTGCAGAACAAGATAAAACACTTTAAAGGGCCATTTATGAGTTTGAAATTTGAATCTTTGGTTCAAATTGATTCAAACCCATCTGGTTCTAGTTGCATTAGCCCAACACACTCATGTTTCCATGTTTCATGCATGCATCATATTGTCGCACATTGTTTGGTGATAGTTGTGTATCGGTGTTCTTTGCGGCAGGTTCTACCTCCGAGGAGTACCGTGACTACCCTAGCGAAGAACCGTATCCGTGCATCGATTTATCAGGCAAGCAACCAACCAGTTGATCATATCGATACAATCCCATGTTCTCGCTTCTGCTCTCTTTTACTGCATTAAGACAACGCGTTTCAAACTGTTGTGTGCTATGGTAGTTGAACCCATTTCCTCTGCATGACCTGTCATTGCCACAGTAACTAGATGAAACCCACTAGCATGTGTAGGAGTTGATTGAGCCATATGTATGTGTTGTTCCTACCTTGCTATGCCTGCTATGCTTAGAGTCGTGTCAGGTCTGGTTCATCTGGGTGATGGGCTAGAGTGAAATGGTCATGCCGGTATTGAGAGTGATGTGGTGAACACGATATGGTAAAGGTATCGATGAGAGGCCATGTAGGAGTACATGGTGGGTTGTTTCATTGAAGCCGACCTTAAGCACTGAGATCTGTATGTGTGATTTAAGAATCAGCTACTACCATGCATTGGGCCCGAAACCAATGGACCCTCTCGGCATCTTATTCACCCTAGTTCTCTGTCTAGGAGTTGCAAGTAGTTTCTGGTGTTTGTAGCCTACTGGAGGCCGTGGACAGCGCTGACCGTAGGGGTGGGCTGTGATGCGGTAGGTACGTGGCCGGGAATACCGGGCACCCGTTAGGTGTCATGGAACCCTGTACACATCGTTCGGGGCCGTATGGGAAACCTCGGCCAGACTCCCTGCGGATGGAACCTGGATAGGCGATAAACCTGGATTCGAGACTTAGGTGATTAGGTAGGTCGTGGCCGACACCCACGTTGGGCTTCCGCTTGAAGGTTGCCGAGTACATGTCGTGTAAACGACGGTAAGTGGTGAGAGCGTGTATGAAGAAGTACACCCCTGCAGGGTTAACCTGATCTATTCGAATAGCCGCGTCCGCGGTGAAGGACTACTTGGTTGCTTATATAGTTCATAGACAAGTAAATTGGAAACTACTAAAAGCTTCAAGATAAGCGTGAGTGCCGAGGATGGCCCCTCCGTAGGCAGACGGAGGTGGATTCTCGGTAGTGTATTGAAGTGGTGAGTAGTGGACTCGTGTGCGCAAAACCATTTCAAGTTGGAGTCTCGTAGGATAGTTTAGCCAAGAGTCAAAGCTGGCTTGCCGCAATAACTCCACCAACCCTTCTTGATAATGTGCATGTATGTTGGATCTGACGTAAGTCTTGCTGGGTACCTTTGTACTCATGTTGCTATAATTTACATTTTATAGAAGGCGCTGCAACCCCTTATGATGGGTTCTTCGTAGACGTTGACATCGACGGGTTAGACTAAGGCCGAGGTGGTAATCCTGAGCTTGTGACGGTCCACGTAGTATAGCTAGGCTTTCCAAGCCTCTTTTATTTTACTAGTTGTCTGTACTCAGACAAGTTACTTCCGCTGCTGGTTTGTATGACTGTATGATGTGAATGTGGGTCGTGTGACCCGTACCTGTATGTATGTTGTGTATGGCTCTCTGAGCCTTTAAATAAAGTACTTGTGTCGTAGAGTCATGTTGTGATGCCTTGTTGTATTTGCACATATCGAGCATATTGTGTGTATGATTGAAATGCTTGGTATGTGTGGGATCTGACTACCTAGTTGTTTATCTTTAGTAGCCTCTCTTACCGGGAAATGTCTCCTAGTGTTTTCCATTGAGCCATGGTAGCTTGCTACTGCTCCGGATCACTTAGGCTGGTCAGCATGTGTCCTTCTTCGTTCCTGTGTCTGTCCCTTCGGGGAAATTTCACGCATTGAGTACCGGAGTCCTGCTAGCCCAGTGCTACAGCCCGGACCCACTTGCTGATGACCGACACATTCGATGCTGGGTCATGGATGCCTGTCCCTGTAAGTCTGTGCCACTTTGGGTTTACGACTAGTCATGTCAGCCCGGGCTCCTTATCATATGGATGCTAGCGACATCATCATATACGTGAGCCAAAAGGCGCAAACGGTCCCGGGCAAAGGTAAGGCGACACCCGTGGGAATACCGTGCGTGAGGCCGCAAAGTGATATGAGGTGTTACAGGCTAGATCGATGTGACATTGAGTCGGGGTCCTGACAAAAATACACAAAACAAAAAAATACTTCCAAGACCAGCGCCGCTCTTCCGCTCTTCTCCTCTTAAACTACCGCCGCTCCTCTCCTGTTCCAATATAAATCCAGGGCCTCTCCTCTCCTCTTCCATTTCAAAACCACCGCCCCTCCTCCCCTGTTCCAATCCAAAGCCAGCGTCGCTCCTCTCCCATTCTAAACCAAAACCATCGTTGCTCCTCTCCTCTTCCATTCAAAAACCACCGCCGGCGAGTGAAGGTGTTGTGGAGAAGTAGATCGATGGAGGAGTACAACCGATACGTGAGGATCGCAGAGGGCAACGCTATGAAGCTAGCTAGGATGTTGGAGCTACAGTCTTGGTTTGACAACAAGGACCAACTAGCGGCGACGACAACATCCATGGACAAATATCTGCAACAGAGCGAAAAAGCGTTGATACTCCTGGAGGGAGTCGCGCGGGAGTACATAGAGCTGCTCCTCTGGGCCATGGATCAAACAGATTCACTAAATCCGATCGTGAGGGAGCAGTGGTGGGAGTATCGATCCCAGATGGAGCATCCACTAGAGATTGAAGGATAGAGCATCTACAAGGTGCCGTTTGTGAGGGTGACGTGCCAGAGCATGCCGGTGGAGTCTTCGTCAACCGAACCCAACTGCAAGATGAGAAAAACAGTTGGCCCGACGACGCTTCCCCGCCATCCTCTCCCTCGCCGTTCACATCGTCTCATGGGGCGGCTGTCTGCCGCCGAGGAATAGTCGGGCAGGTTGTGAATTGTCCATAGGAGCTTAGGGTTGTTAGTATTTGCAGGTTGTGAATTGTGTTTTGTGTTGTGTATTTTGAGAGTACTTTCAGATATGAATGTCTTTTGAATTTCAGATTTGCAGTATTGAGCATATGAAGTATTTTATGAATTCTAGAGATCTATTTTTAGCACTTAAAAAATGTAGTTTCATAGAAGTATAAAAGTGCAGACAATGTGATTCTCAGAGAAGAAACTGCAAGTTTCAGTTTAAGATAAGGAACTCCAAGTTCAGTTTCAGATAAGAAACTGCAACTTTCAGAGGCAGAGCATTTATATTAACACGGCCTTTTCAAACAATGTTAACATCATGCTGGAAGTTTTATTCATGGTCGAAACTAGAACTACCAGCCAGTTAACATCATGCTAATCAACATTCATGCATAGAACATCTTCATATGATGCACAGTAAAAAAGATATGCTATTTTCAAAATGCCCACACAATGTCGAGTGTGCGAAAAACAGAGAAAATGAGGGACGAAGTTTTGCCAAGTGTAGGACATGGTGTGCATAGATGACAATTGGGACCCACATGTCAATAAAGGCAGAGGCAAAATTTTTGGAGATATTTTCTCTGCACAGGTGGAATCGAACCCGGGCGGAACAGCTGTCGAGTAGTGTCACTCGGCCACTGGGCGAGTTCAGTTGTTTTGTTAGTAATAAGGCACTTCCTCAGGTTGTCGGATCTCCTCCTGCGCCTTTGTGCGCTCACCGCGACGCCGCTGTCTGCCGTTGTGAACATGCTGAACAAACGAGAGGAATCTGGAGAGGACTGTATGTGGAGAGGCGGACAGTCGGGACCCACCAGGTCTATGGCCGTACGCAAGCAAGTGCCTCATCGAAAAAAATACTTCCTCCTAATGCTATACTGACATTGGGGCGCACGAGTTTGTCAACATAGTTACATTTTTTTAGGTGCTTCAGCGTAGTTACTATAGGAGATAAATTCACAACGAAGCCGGGGAGCTGGCATGTATCATTTATTATCACTGGGGAAGCAAGTATCAGCTGGGTTTTGGGCTGCTCCGTCCAGGCTTTCTTTTTTAACATGCGCAGCCCACTACCTCGGATGGGAGGTTCATAAGGCTGTTTGTATTTTCTTGAGGGCCGTCATGTATCGACCGGCCTATGGACCTCCCATCCGAGGTTTTATTTTTCCTGAAACATCGGCAACCCAATTTATGTTTTTTTAAGAAAGCGCAGAGGTCTGTTCTATTTTTCTATATAAGAATAGGAATGCCTGGTCCAACTTATGTTTCCCTTCTAACTATATTATAGACATTTAAATTATTTTATATGTTATTATATGTTATTTTTATTGTCATCATATATTTAACAGATACTAACATATGTAAGAAAACAATATCCCACATCTTGTTGACTTATAAAAACAATTTCTTAACAATAAAATCCTGGATTTTTTTGGCAACGAAAATCCTGGTGATTGTGTACAAAAGCTTGGTAAGATTTAAGGACCAATGTAATAATAAATCACTTATTATATATATATATATATATATATATATATATATATATATATATATATATGAAACAAAATGCTCAGCCCCTGTTTATGTTTTGATAACATTGTTGCGCCGACCCCAACATTATAATTAGAATTAGCCCAGCAAAATCATGTATTTCGAGAAAGTGCAAATGGCCTGTAATTTTTTAGGAAAAACATAAATGGGCCCCGTGGACGCTACATTATTTGTTCACCCAGCCCAGCTAATGGACTGTAATTCAAAAAAAAAGATCAAATGGACTGTAAATTCTACCCCGCAAAAAAAGACTGTAAATTCTGAATAAATGGGTTGAATACGTGCCACATTTTTGGAGGCTAAAATGTGGGCCAATAGGCCGAAGCCAATGCATGTCGTTGTCAACTTAGTCAACAAATGATTCTGACATCGTTAGCTGTTGGATTTACATCCAACGACCGGCATCCATCTTCAATCTCTCGTCTTCTTCCTCCAGCACCGCCGGGACCACCTGCTCCCGCCTCCTGCTGCTAGGCGGGGAGCACGCACGCTTCTGCCTGGGGTCGCGGGACCACCTGGCAGCTCTCCTCGTCGCGCGCGGGGGCCCTGCGGGGCTGTTCGCGCTGTGGAGCCTCGCGCCTGAGCCCCTGGCCGGCGCCGCGCAGTGGAGGTGGGGGCAGAGCGCCATGGTCCTCGTTCCCCGCCATGGGCGACGGAGGGCGAGAGGAATGGGTCGGTGTGGGCGCCTCTCCAGCGGCGTTGACGAGCTCGGTGATGCGGTGGAGCCACTCGTCATAGAGGTCATCCTCCGGACGGTAGCGTAGGAGCTCCCACACCATCAGTAGCACAGGATGCTGGTAGACCGGCCCGCGGCGGACCAGCGAGGACGACGCCGCGGCCGGCGAAGGTGACGGGGTCGCCGTGCGGCCTTCGTGCTGCACAGACAACAACAGCGACGAGTCCTGCTGCTCGTGAACGGCTGGATTCGTGGCCGCGTTGGCGACCGGCGAGTTGGGGCAGAGTGGTGCGCTGTTACCCGCGGGCGCCGTCTGAGCGACGTTGGCGGCGCGGCGGGTGGCGCGTGCTCGGCGAGTGTCCACCATGGCGTTGAAATGAGGTCGACGGAGAAGAGCGGAGCGAGGTTGTCGGAGAAGCGAGATTTCGACACGCCCCCTACCTGGCGCGCCAAATGTCGGATTTCGAGCTCCGCAAAACCCTTAAGATTCGAACACAGGGGCGTGACGAAGATCTCTCCCACTACACGTCTACCTAGCACCTCGCTCTTCTCCTAGTGGTGGGAATGGAATGCAAGCAAGGAAACAAGTAGAGCACCCAAGAGTTTACCCAGGTTCAGGCCACCTTGCGGTGTAAAACCCTATGGCCTGCTTTAGTGGATTGGCCTGGCGAGGGCTTGAGTATGAACAAGTACAGTTGTTTCCTGAGCTCAGGAGGTGAGCTCAAGAAGGGTGAGGAGGTGGATGTTCTTGCTCCTTTGCTACTCTAAGTCTCAATGGTCCGATCCCCCTCTATGATGGAACCCTAGCTACTTATATAGGCGGCCAGGGTCCTCTTCCCCCGAAATGTTTTGGCGGGAAGGGAATCCCACAACGGCCATTTGAGCGGGAACACAAGGACGCTCCAATCCTGACAAAAGGTGGTCTTCACCTGCAAAGAGGGCAGGCGGTGACGCGGTGGTGGGCTCGGCGATGACATCCTTCCTGCGTCCTTGCGGTCTTCGGTCTTCTTGCACCAAAGGGGAAACCTTTGTCTCGCCCCTCGGGAATCTGCGCCTGTGCGGTCTCCTTTGCACCGATATGGAAACTGCGCCTGCTGGCGCCCGCTGGCACGGTTCGTTATGGCTTGTGTCACTGCCTCCTCCTGAGGCAGCCCTTGCCTTGAGATCTCCGCCCTCCCGAAGCAGCCTAGCCGAGGCCACTCTAGGGAGAGGTCTTGGTCGCCCCTCCGGAGCAGCCTAGGTGAGGCCGCTCCCTGAGGAGGTCTTGGTCGTTCTCCTCGCGAGGGCTGGCCCCCTCGCGAGGGCCTTGAGTAGACGGTCGATCAGCTGGGCCCTACCGGGCCAAACCACGAACGCGACGTGGGCTGCAGACAGGCAAGTCTGGGTACCCTGGTTCCCAGTATGCCGACAGATATACCTTCAAGCACTCACCTCCCCGGCAACGGCGCCAGAAAAGAGCTTGATGTCTACAACAAAAACTTCTTCTTGTAGACGTTGTTGGGCCTCCAAGTGCAGAGGTTTGTTGGACAATAGCAAATATCCCTCAAGTGGATGACCTAAGGTTTATCAATCTGTGGGAGGCATAGGATGAAGACGGTCTCTCTCAAACAACCCTGCAACCAAATAACAAAGAGTCTCTTGTGTCCCCAACACACCCAATACAATGGTAAATTGTATAGGTGCACTAGTTCGGTGAAGAGATGGTGATACAAGTGCAATATGGATAGTAGATAATAGTTTTTGTAATCTGAAAATATAAAAACAGCAAGGTAACTAATGATAAAAGTGAGCGTATACAGTATTGCAATGCGTTGAAACAAGGCCTAGGGTTCATATTTTCACTAGTGCAAGTCCTCTCAACAATAATAACATAATTGGATCACATAACTATCCCTCAACATGCAACAAAGAGTCACTCCAAAGTCACTAATAGCGGAGAATGAACGAAGAGATTATGGTAGGGTACAAAACCACCTCAAAGTTATTCTTTCCAATCAATCTGTTGGGCTATTCCTATAAGTGTCACAAACAGCCCTAGAGTTCGTACTAGAATAACACCTTAAGACACAAATCAACCAAAACCCTAATGTCACCTAGATACTCCAATGTCACCTCAAGTATCCGTGGGTATGATTATATGATATGCATCACACAATCTCAGATTCATCTATTCAACCAACACAAAGAACCTCAAAGAGTGCCCCAAAGTTTCTACCAGAGAATCACGACGAAAACGTGTGCCAACCCCTATGCATAGATTCATGGGCGGAATATGCAAGTTGATCACCAAAACATACATCAAGTGAATCACGTGATATCCCATTGTCACCACAGATACGCACGGCAAGACATACATCAAGTGTTCTTAAATCTTTAAAGCCTCAATCCGATAAGATAACTTCAAAGGGGAAACTCAATCCATTAAAAGAGAGTAGAGGGGGGAAGAAACATCATAGGATCCAAATATAATAGCAAAGCTCGCGATACATCAAGATCGTATCACCTCAAGAACATGAGAGAGAGAGAGAGAGATCAAACACATAGCTACTGGTACATACCCTCAGCACTGAGGGAGAACTACTCCCCCTTGTCATGGAGAGCAACGGGATGATGAATATGGCCACCGGAGAAGGATTGCCCCCTTCGGCAGGGTGCCGGAACGGGTCTAGATTAGCTTTCGGTGGCTACGGAGGCTTCTGGCGGCGAAACTCCTGATCTGTTATGCTCCCGGATGTTTTTAGGGTATATGGAGATATATAGGTAGAAGAAGTATGTCAGGGGAGCCACGAGGGGCCCACAAGGGTGGAGGGCGCGCCCAGGGGGGTGGGCACGCCCCCCTGCCTCGTGGCCTCCTCGATGCTTCCCTTACATGGACTCCAAGTCTCCCAGGTTGCTTTCCTTCCAAAAATAAGTTCCGTGAAGTTTCAGGTCAATTGGACTCCATTTGATTTTCCTTTTCTGCGATACTCTAAAACAAGGAAAAAACAGAAACTGGCACTGGGCTCTAGGTTAATAGGTTAGTCCCAAAAATAATATAAAAGTGTATAATAAAGCCCATAAACATCCAAAACAGATAATATAATAGCATGGAACTATCAAAAATTATAGATACGTTGGAGATGTATCATGGTGTACTGCAAAACGGAGGAAACGGACTTGTGTTGGAGCGCTACGGTCAAAACGGGGGTCCTGTTCATCGGGAGGGGTGTGGCATACCGCAAAACGGGACTCCACGGGATACTGTTCATCTCCACCGTCGACCCCCTCCGGCCTCCACGGGCTATTGTTCATCCACCGTCGACCTCCTCCAGCCTCCACCTGCGACTGTTCATCCACGGGCTCCTGCTCATCCAGCCTCCACCGCGTGCTACTCCACCGGCTACTATTCAACCAGCCCTCTACACGGGCTCCTGTTCAACCACCCCTCCACGGGCTACTATTCATCCTGCCCTCCACCTTCTACTGTTCATCCTTCCCTCCATGGGGTCCTGTTCATCCAGCCCCAACCGGCTCGATCGACCGGGGTATTGTTCATCCAGAGGCAACACCACGGGGTCTTGTTCATCTACCCCCACCGGGAACTGTTCATCCAACCCCCCCCCCCGGCAACACTCACTGTTCATCTAGAGGCAGCATCGATCGGCTTTAGTTAGCAGCAGTAGCGAAGGAATCGCTCGATCGGGTTCAGTTAACAGCCACCGATCGATCGCTCGGGTTTAGTAACGCGTAGCCTGCAGTGCAGTCGCTCGGGTTCAGTTAGAGCCCAACGCCTCGCTCGGGTTAAGTTAGAGCCCAACGCCTCGCACACACGTGCGTACGTACGAGAGAAACACGCATCGCTCGGCCCCCGACCACCCACCGTAACCGGGGACTCCCCGATATTTTCCAGGCCCTCGCTTCTAACACGGTTTTTTCCGTCATGGACGGCCCAAAGAATGTCATGCAGCTGCGTCTCCGGCCCGCCCAGGACGGAAAGCCCATTTTCTGTCATGATTTTTTGTCATAGAAGTAGGACCCCACCACATCTATGATGATACCGGGTTTTGTCACAATTATCGTCATAGAAGTGTCATAAGTATGACAGAAAAGATTTTCGTTCGGCCCAAAATGTCACGAATGTGTCTTTTTTGGTAGTGCTCCACATGCAATTCTAAGAGTATAGTAGTGGAATGTAAAACAATTGCATATGAAGGTAAAGGGAGGAGTTTGGAGGGAGCAAACGCAATGTAGACACGGAGATTTTTGGCGTGGTTCCGATAGGTGGTGTGTCGGTGTCAAAACCGGCGGATCTCGGGTAGGGGGTCCGAACTGTGCGTCTAAGGCGGATGGTAACATGAGGCAGGGGACACGATGTTTACCCAGGTTCGGGCCCTCTTGATGGAGGTAAAACCCTACGTCCTGCTTGATTGTTCTTGATGATATGAGTATTACAAGAGTTGACCTACCATGAGATCGTATAGGCTAAACCCTAGAAGCTAGCCTATGGTATGATTGTCTGTTGTCCTACGGACTAAACCCTCCAGTTTATATAGACACCGGAGGGGGCTAGGGTTACACAGAGTTGGTTACAAGGGAGGAGATCTACATATCCGTATTGCCTAGCTTGCCTTCCATGCCAAGGAGAGTCCCATCCGGACACGGGACGAAGTCTTCAATCTTGTATCTTCATAGTCCAACAGTGCGGCCAAAGGATATAGTCCGGCTGTACGGAGACCCCCTAATCCAGGACTCCCTCAGTAGCCCCTGAACCAGGCTTCAATGACGATGCGTCCGGCATGCATTATTTTCTTCGGCATTGCAAGACGGGTTCCTCCTCCGAATACTCCATAGAAGATTTTGAACACCAGAATAGTGTTCGGCTCTACAAAACAAGTTCCACATACCATCATAGAGAGAATAATATTTCCACAAATCCAATCTGCTGACACGTTTGACAGCATGATATCACGCTATGGCCCGGTCATTATTCGAACCATTTTTCTCAACCAGCACCGCACATAACGCGAGGTGGTTTTCTTGACACGTCTTGTCAAAGCAGAGATCGTGTCCCCCTTATTACGGGATTCTCATCAATACGGACGTGGGCAACCCAACCGTGCCATCAATTATTGCGTTTGGGGAATAAGTCATTTTACCAGGCAGGTGGGGAGGCGCATCGCCTATTCCGCCCCTATAAAGGGACAAGGATTCACCCTTTTTTACCCATGCCTTCTTCCTCCTTGCTTACCCATCCTCGCACACTCGAGCTCCAGCGCCCAAGTTCACGTTTTTCTTCTCAAACCACTCCAAGCATGTCCGGAGCGGGAGGCAAGTGGATGGTTTCCTCCGTCACAGAGGAGAACATCACAAAGTTGCGGGAAGCCAGATATCTGGCTGCGGATATCACGCACCGGCTGCCAGATGCAGGGCAGCTCATCCCTACGCCCGAACCCCATGAGAGGGTAGTTTTTCTTACCCACTTCGTCTGCGAACTAGGATTTCCCCTCCACCCGGTTGTCCGCGGGCTCATGTTCTACTACGGGCTGGATTTTCATGATCTGGCCCCCAACTTCATCCTCAACATCTCGGCGTTTATCGTCGTGTGCGAGGCCTTCCTCCGCATCAGGCTCCACTTCGGCCTATGGCTGAAGACCTTAAATGTTAAACCGAAGGTGGTGGTCGGCCAGCAAGCAGAGTGCGGAGGCACCATGGTGGAAAAAATGCCTAACTTCACCTGGCTCGAAGGCTCCTATGTGGAGACCATAAAGGGGTGGCAATCGGGGTGGTTCTACATCACCGAGCCACGCGACACGAACTGGGTGGCGGCCCCTAAATTTCGATCCGGAATCCCCATGCGGCTCACTTCCTGGAAAGAGAAGGGCCTGTCCTGGGGTTCTTCGGTAGAGCTGACCGGACTCCAGACCCGCATCAGGAACATGATGAGCAAGAAAATCAAGCTCGTCAACATGGTCCAGGTCATGCTCTTCCGCCAGATTCTCCCGTGTCAACGACGGGCATTCAATTTGTGGGAGTTCGACCCGGCCCAGCACCAGACGTTGCGAGAGCTCTACGACACAACGCATATGGACGTCTGGAGGGTGTTGTTCAAGGGCACCGAGGTACCTCCTTCCCTCACCGAGGACCGCGGACTCAGCGCAAATCGCCATGGCAATCCGGTAAGTTTTTGCATCTCACAGGGTATTTATTTGCCCCAGTTGAATGATGTGTGGGATCTAAGCTCCCATGCCATTAACATGACTGGATAAAGACAGCGGAGCAGCTCGATTGCCCACCCCCCCCCCCTACTTGAAGATCCCGCAGATGCTGTCCTAATGGAGATGCTGGCTCCGGCACCTTACAAGGTGCCGGCGAAGAAGACCAAGAAGAAGGCCCCGTGGACCCGAAAGGGTCTCCGGCGCAAGGTCGTATCGGACTCATCCTCCATGACTTCGACGCTCACTCCTCCCATGAAAACGAGGAGGAGGAGGAGGAGGAGGAGGAAAGTTCTCTCCCTCCAGCCGGCGGAGACAAGAAGAGGAAGGCCGACCCAACCGGGGAGGCCAAAGGGTCCAAGAAGGGAAGGACCCTCCCTCCGGACTGCTCCACGACGGCCGCCTACAGTGGCGACGAGTGGCTACCCAGGGTCAAGCCCCTGGCGAAGTCGTAAGTATCCGGACACCATAGTAATTCATGGTATGTTCTATTGCCTGCTTTTCCTCATGCCTAACATGATTATGCAGACCGTCCCGAGCTCATCTCGACGTATCCTCAACGAGCGGTTCTTTGGACTCGTCGGATATGAACAGTGGTTCTCTTCCAACCGCCTCCACCCCTCGCCCTACAGACAATGTCAAGGTGTTGTCTCGAAAGGCACCAAGCCGAGGGGAGGTGGTCCCGGGGGTGCCTCGAGGCGATCTCCCGGACTTTGGGTACAAAGGGAGCGAAACTCCCATGGGCTCTGAGTTCGGCCCCATCCGAACACCGCACCAGAACCTTCGATGGTTCCGGACTCCAGCAGGCGATCCCCCGTTAAGGGGGGCCAGCTGCCCGTGTTGGTGTCCTCTGTCCATCCAGAGGCACCGGACAACTTGCTGGAAGCGCTTCGCAACGCCTCCATCAACGAGGAGCACCACACTATCATGAGTGTGGTGATCGAGAAGGTTTGGTCTGCCAAAAACAGACTGACCGAAGCTTGCGCCAGCCTCCTAACAGACTTTGAGGTAAGCAATCAAAGTATAAGAAAGTATTACTGCATAGATAGTAGCCCCTGATGCTCTATTTGGCATTCGAGAAGAAAGGCCGAATAGAGGATCAAATGATGACTCAGGAGTCTAATCAGAATATATCTATGTGTATGTGCAGGCTTCACTGTTGGCCACTGCCGCACGTACTACGGAGGTCTCTGCACTAAAGCAGGACCTGGAGCGGTCCGAGAACGAGCTCAGCCTTACCAAGAGGCAGCTCGAGGAGAGCAAAGGTAAGGAATACCTTGTCTACACTTTTAAAAAGAAGTTCGGTTGTAAAATAATATGATCATCATGAATTTGTTAGGGGCCACGACCGAGGTGGTGACCCTAAAGAAGGCGCTGTCCGAGGCCGAAAACAAAGCGGCCAAGGAGCGACGTGAACGGGAAAAGCAAGAAGCCCGAGTAGGTGAGGTGCAGCAAGAGCTCGAGGCTCTCGCCAAGAAACATGAGTCCTTGGATCTTGACTCTAAAACCCGAGAGTCCGAGCTCGCGCAGGCGCTTGAAAGCGCCCGGAGCGCCAAGGCTGAAGCCCACAAGGCCCTCCAGGAGATTGATGCGGTGAAGAAGGTAGCAGCGGGTCAGGCATTCATTATGCAAAGCAAGCATGTGAAGGAAACTTTCCTTTTTCATACCCGAGTTCGGAGCTCTCCAGGAGCGTTCGCAGATCTTCCCTGCAGTGTACTGGACGCCTCGGAGTTTTACCGAGCTCAGGAGGGGAGCTCGACGGAAAAGTTGTTCTGGTCTTAGTATACTAGGACTGAACACCCAATGCCCTTGAGCGACCAGCTGAAGCAATTGGTCGAGCTTCACAAGGCGGCCGAACAGGCCATGAGGGGCATTGTAGTCTGGATGTGGCCCGGCGAGCCCCTGTCCGGCAGCTACTTCGGTCTGGTGAGGCGGCTTGTGGATGCCTGCCCACAGCTTGAAGTCATCAAGCGGTCCGTTTGCATCGAGGGAGCGCACAGGGCTTTTGCCCCGGCGAAGCTGGTCGCCGTGAAGCTGGTGAAGGAGGGGCCGCCGGAGGGCAAGGAGCATGGCTGCCCCGAGATGTATTATGAGAGTGTCCTGAAGGGTTCCCGCCTTGTGGCGGATGAATGCGCCAAGGATGTAATTTTTGAATGAACATGTTCATGTGATCCTGTAATGTGAAACGAGTTCATCTGCGCTATGCAACACTTTTTTAATTTAAAATATTACCTTCTGTGCGGCCGTTTATAAAATCTGAGAGTTGGCCAGCCGTCGGCTTCTGCCCCCATGTAACTAGTACTAGGGTGTTCGGGATAAACCTGAGCACTCTTTACCCCAATTTTGGGTCCTTCAACGGAGGTGTTCAGCGCAACGAACCAGGCAATCGGACTATAAGGCTTTATCACTCTCACTTAGCCATAGAAGTCTACAATTTTAAATTTTGGCGAAGCCCCTAGTATTCGGAAGGCCGAATTTGGGGCGCTATACACGCCTAAGCCGGACAAGGCCAACTCCTCGCCCGAAGCAGAAAAAGTCTTTAAGGACTTGAGACCTCTCGAACAGCGACCAGGCTCGCGCCTTATCATGATAGTCAGTTTTCGGCTTTCTCTGCTGAGGTGCTCGTCCGGAAGAACCGGGACATAATCGTAGTAGTTCTCCCACCGCTACCTTAGCCGATATAGCGGAACGTAAGGTACCAAAGCATGGGAGCCAGGCAAACCCAACTATTGACCCAAGACATGATTCGGAGCTGATGCATATAGTGTTATAAGTTCGGGGTGCCTGACTGTCGAAAGTGTTCGGACTTCTCGCGCCATATTATGGGGTAAAAGAAAGCCCCTGGCGTACTGACCATACCCGAATATATGGGTGCGGATTGTCGTAAATGGACATATAAGAGAAAAAAGGATAAATAATGCAATAATAGACTAATGCTATGCATTGTTATTTAAATAATACATCGAAGAGTACTGGTACAAGTAGTGCAAGAAGCAGAAAGTGGGACTATTTGACATGTCCTATCCAAGGGCAAGTTGTGTATGGATAGTAGAAAGTGGGTATATCGGTTAATATTAGAGACCACCTGAGGGTTCCCGTGTACATCTTAGCTTCTTGCCGCCTTGGTTGTTCCTTCCCGTAATGTGTCCGGCAATCGTACTACCGGAAAGGGCTTCCAGAGAGTTAGGCCCTGAAAGAGAAAAGAAATGATAAAGGTATATAGCCCCTAGGGCGTTTAAGCTGCATTGTGGGACATGCCCTGATCGTGCCCCCGCCCATGTCCATGGTCTTTTCAGTGCATAATTATGTACGCACGGCACAGATTTCGTCGCTTGGATGGGACTAGGACGGGGGCCGAATTGCTAGGCGAGCTCTGAACGTGCCAGGCGATCCTGTTGCAGTTTACTCTGGACTCGCTTGTAGGTGTCCGGGGGCTGGAACGCCGAACTAGTGTTTTGCCTTAAAAGGCTACTTTGTGCTTCTGCTGCGAGGGCCCCAGTGTGCTCTTCCGTGCGGAGCGAGCGTTCTGTGTTTCCATTTACTGTTATGACCCCCTAGGTCCTGTCATCTTGAGCTTGAGGTATGCATAATGCGGTACTGCATTAAATTTTGCAAATGTTGTTCGTCCGACCAGTGCGTGATAGCCACTGCGGAACGGGACGATATCGAAGATTAACTCCTCGCTTCGGAAATTGTCCGGTGATCCGAAGACCACTTCTAGTGTGATTGAGCCCGTGCAATGGGCCTCTACACCTGGGATGACGCCCTTAAAGGTGGTTTTGGTGGGTTTGATCCTCGAGGGATCGATACCCATTTTTCGCATTGTATCCTGATAGAGCAGGTTCAGGCTGCTGCCGCCATCCATAAGGACTCGGGTGAGGTGAAATCCATCGATGGTGGGGTCTAGGACCAGTGCGGCGGATCTGCCATGATGGATACAAGTGGGGTGGTCCCGGCGATCAAAGGTGATCGGACAAGCGGACCATGGATTGAACTTTGGGGAGATGGGCTCCATCGCATAGACGTCCCTTAGTGCATGCTTCCGCTCCCTCTTGGGAATGTGGGTTGCGTATATCATGTTTACCGTCTTCACCTGTGTGAGAACCCTTTCTGTCCTCCTGTGTTCAGTGGCTGCGGCTCCTCCTCGTCATCACTATGCAGCCCCTTGTCCTTGTTTTCAGCATTTAACTTGCCGACCTGCTTGAACACCCAGCATTCTCTGTTGGTGTGATTGGCTGGCTTGTTGGGGGTGCCGTGGATTTGACACGAGTGATCCAGTATGCCATCCAAACTGGACGGAGCCGGGGTACTTCTTTTAAATGGCTTTTCCGCTGACCGGATCTAGAGCCCCTGAATCCGGCATTGACTGTCGTATCATCGTTGTTATCGCCGTTGTTACGGTGCTTTGGTCTGTTACGACATGGTCTGCCGTTGGAATCTTTGGTATCCGAAGTGCCTGGATTCCTTGATGTGTTGTTGCTGCGAGCCAGCCAGCTATCCTCACCCACGCGGGTCATGAGTGTCGCGAGGGCTGCCATAGACTTCGGCTTCTCCTGTCCAAGGTGGCCAGCAAGCCACTCGTCGTGGATGTTATGCTTGAATGCCACTAGGGCCTCTGCATCCAGACAGTCAACAATTTGGTTTTTCTTGGTAAGGAACCGTGTCCAGAATTGCCTGGCTGATTCTCCTGGCTGCTGGGTTATATGGCTCAAGTCATCAGCATCCGGTGGACGCACATAAGTGCCCTGGAAGTTGTCAAGGAATGCGTCTTCCAAATCCTCCCAACTACCGACGGAGTCTGCTGGCAAGCTATTGAGCCAATGCCGAGCTAGTCCTTTGAGTATTAGTGGGAGGTACTTGATGGCGTGTAGATCGTCACCGCGAGCCATGTGGATGTGAAGGAGGAAATCCTCGATCCATATAGCGGGATCTGTTGTGCCATCATACGATTCAATATTAACAGGTTTAAAACCCTCCAGGAATTCTTGATCCATAACTTCATCAGTGAAGCATAGGTGGTGTGCGGCACCTCTGTGCCGGGCTATATCACGACGCAGTTCATATGAGTCTTGTCTGCTGTATTTGGCCCGGCCCGATTAATCTTTGGTGTATCCGGCGCGACGATCATCGTCCCGTGTTGGCGCGTGCGCCCGTGACCCGTATATTGACCTTGCGAGTTTTGCCCTGCTGTCCAATACATCTCGCAGGTCCCGTGTGTTGCCCCGGGCCTTGGTATTTTTGATTGAGTGGCGGCGGGGTGCAGGCTAGACTTCAGGCTGAAACGCCTTTCTGTCTCGGCCACGCGGTGGCCGGTCAGCCGCATCGTATACTGGTGATGGAGGTTTCGATGCTTCCTCTTCTAGGTGAGGTAGAAACCTGCGTTTTTGGTAACTCTTGGAGGGGCGCTCGAGTTCATATTCCTCGGCCTCAAGTACTTCAGTCCATCTATCTGCTATCAAGTCTTGATCAGCTTGAAGCTGTTGTTGCTTTTTCTTCAGGCTATTTGCTGTGGCCATTAGCCGGCGCTTGAAGCGCTCCTGCTCGACGGGATCCTCAGGCACGATAAATTCCTCGTCGTCGAGGCTCGCCTCGTCTTTGGAGAGAGGCATATAATTGTCCTCCTCCGGTTCTCCATCTGCCGCCTGCTCTGGAGGGCTAGCTTGTTCATCCTCCCGCTCTACATCGTACTGGAGGGGTTTGTGGTTATCTTCGGCACTATCTGGAGTTTTATTATCTCCTGTGCCGGTATCACTACTTTTGCTATGGCGGGACTTAGAGCAGCGCCGCTGACGTCGGTGCTTGGGTTTCTTCTTGGAGGGGTCATCCTCCGCTGTCTCATCGCCATTGCCTTCTTTGGGAGTGTCCACCATGTATATATCATATGATGATGTGGCGGTCCAGCGCCCTGTGGGCGGTGGTTCCTGTTCGTCTCCTGCATCATCGCCCATACCGTCGATGTCTTCGGAGACGAAGTCGAGCATGTCGGTTAAATCGTCGATGGTGGCTACTAAGTGGGTGGTGGGTGGGCAGCGAATTTCTTCGTCGTCTGCATCCCATTCTAGCCGGACATAGTTCGGCCAAGGTTCTCCTGACAAGGAGAGAGACCTCAATGAATTTAGCACATCGCCGAAAGGTGAGTGCTGAAAGATATCCACGGAGGTGAACTCCATGATCGGCGCCCATTCAGATTTGATGGGCGCGGAAGCAGGCGGCCCAGAGTCCGTGGCCGGAGACGAATCCAGTGGTTCGGCGGCACGGTTCTCGTAAGGTGTGAAGTCAGTATCCGGCTCTATCCCCACTGAGGGTGCGGCCTCCATGGCGGGGTCTATCCCTCCGCTCTCAGATGGCGCAATTCGCTCCGAATTGACGGCCGGAGAAGTTGCAGATGCGATCTCCCGAATACTGTCCGACGGCAGAGTTACGTCATGCTCATCGTGACTGTGCGGCGCACCTGGCATGGGCTCGAATCCGTCGAAGATCAAGTCTCCGTGGATGTCCGCAGTGTAGTTTAAGTTTCCGAATCTGGCCTAATGGCTAGGGGCATAGCTCTCGATCTGCTCCAGATGGCCAAGTGAATTGGCCCGCAGTGCGAAGCCGCCGAATACAAAGATCTGTCTGGGGAGGAAAACCTCACCCTGGACCGCATCGTTACCGATGATCGAAGGAGCCATCAAAACTTACGGTGACGACATAGTGGAACTCTCAATGAAAGCACCAATGTCGGTGTCAGAACCGGCGGATCTCGGGTAGGGGGTCCCGAACTGTGCGTCTAAGGCGGATGGTAATAGGAGGCAGGGGACACGATGTTTACCCAGGTTCGGGCCCTCTTGATGGAGGTAAAACCCTACGTCCTGCTTGATTGTTCTTGATGATATGAGTATTACAAGAGTTGATCTACCACGAGATCGTAGAGCCTAAACCCTAGAAGCTAGCCTATGTTATGATTGTCTGTTGTCCTACGGACTAAACCCTCAGGTTTATATAGACACCAGATGGGGCTAGGGTTACACAGAGTCGGTTATAAGGGAGGAGATCTACATATCCATATTGCCTAGCTTGCCTTCCACGCAAAGGAGAGTCCCATCCGGACAAGGGACGATGTCTTCAATCTTGTATCTTCATAGTCCAACAGTCTGGCCAAAGGATATAGTCCGGCTATCCGGAGACCCCCTAATCCAGGACTCCCTCATGGTTTTATCATACATCCACATTGATGGAGACTTCAACCCACGAAGGGTAACGGGTGCGTGAGTCCACGGAGGGCTCCACCCACGAAGAGTCCACAAAGAAGCAACCTTGTCTATCCCACCATGGCCGTCGCCCACGAAGGACTTGCCTCACTAGGGTAGATCTTCACGAAGTAGGCGATCTCCTTGCCCTTACAAACTCCTTGGTTCAACTCCACAATCTTGACGGAGGCTCCCAAGTGACACCTAACCAATCTAGGAGACACCACTCTCCAAGAGGTAATAGATGGTGTGTTGATGATGAACTCCTTGATCTTGTGCTTCAAATGATAGTCTCCCCAACACTCAACTCTATCTCATAGGATTGGATTTGGTAGAAATATGACTTGAGTGGAAGGCAACTTGGGAAGGCTAGAGATCAAGATTTATGTGGTTGGAATGGAATATCTTGACCTCAACACAAGTGTAGGTGGTTCTCTCTCAGAAAATGTATGTTGGAAGTGTAGGCATGTTCTGATGGCTCTCTCCACGAATGAATAGTGGGTGGAGGGGTATATATAGCCTCCACACAAAATCTAACCGTTACACACAAATCACCAAACTCGGTGGGACCGAATCATACAACTCGGCCGGACTGATTTAGTTCAAAATGTGAACGTTAGGATTTTCGGTGGGACTGACATGTCAACTCGGTGGGACCAATGTCATTAGGGTTAGGGCATGACGTACTCTCGGTGAGACCGATTACACTAACTCGGTGAGTCCGATTTTGGTAATCGACTAACCACAGAGTTGGTTCGGAAAACTCGGTGGGACCGATTCGCTCATCTCGGTAGGACTGAAATGTTACGAAAGGGAAACAGAGAGTTTGCATTGCAATCTCGGTGGGACCGATCGCTCATCTCGGTTGGACCGAAATGTTACGAAGGGAAATAGAGAGATTACAATCCCATCTCGGTGAGACCGAGATCCCTATCGGTGAGACCGAAAAGACTAGGGTTTTTGGCAGTGGCTATGTCAAGTGGACTCGGTGTCGCCGGATAGATCAAATCGGTGGGGCCAAGTTTGACTACATATTTGGATATGAGAAAGTAGTTGAGGGTTTTTGGAGCATATCACTAAGCATTTCGAGCAAGTAACTCATTAAGCAACACCTCACCCTCTCTTAATAGTATTGGCTTTCATATGGACTCAATGTGATCTTGGATCACTAAAAATGAATTCTAGAGTCTTGTCCTTTGAGCTTGAGCCAATCCTTTTGTCCTTAGCATTTTGAGGGGTCCACTTTCTAATCCATGTCATGCCAATCATTGAGCTTTTCCTCAAATATTTATCTTGAAATATCATTAGCTCAATGAGCTATATGTTGTTAGGAATTACCAAAACCACCCACGGACGGTTGCACTTTCATCTCCTCACGGGCTGCTCTGGATTCAGACCGCGCTTCTCTCGCCTCTCGTAAGGCCTTGTCAAGTTCAGCCGTTTTGGCTTCCTTCTCCTTCTCAAGAAGTTCACAGCGGCTAGCAACATTTTTTAGTTCGGGCGCCATCGTGGATATCTTCTCCTCATCTTGGCGCCGAGCAGCTTGTTCGGCTTTTAACTCAACCGATGCCTTTCCGGCAGCCGCATTACTAATCCAGACCTGCTCCTTGGCCCGGGCTAGCTCCGCTCGAAGGATCTCAACTTCGACAGCACCATCTACACATATGTACACCTTATTACACAACTCTTCGCATATTGCTTATGTTTTAAACATATGCATAGTATAACTGCCCCAAAAGCATACCTTGCGCCTCATCAAGTCGCCTGTTGATAAGCGCGATCTCATTATCCACCTCATCAATCTTATGTTGCAAATCTGCAACTTCTATAGTTCGGGCAGTCACCGGAGAAGTCGCCGCTTGTGTTCCAATTAATCAGGTTAGTCCCTGGGCATTTCTTTTGATCCTCCGATCGCCTCCCTCAGGAAGTCAGTCAGAGTCTCAGGGGCTACTATCTATACACAGGTGTATTTTGTGGATAAAACACAATTGCACATATTACAGTACAAACCTCGAAGCCTCTTAGTAGGCTCGCAAAGGCCTCATTCAATCCACTCTTCGCGGACAGGATCTTTTCAACCACCGTACCCATCAAGGTACGATGTTCCTCTGAGATGGACGCCTACCACATCATGTTCGTCGGTATATTCGGCGCCTCTGGGTCTCCAGAGGCTGCTGTAGGAATACGGCCTCCCTTTGAAGGGATCCATTTATTCGTATCCGGCTGTAGAATGGACTGTTCGGGGCCTTTATTGTTGGTCCCCGGACCCTGGGCCACCGAAGTATCACCTTCGGGTAATGTCTTCATCATCCCTTGCACCACCTCTTGGTCAGGGGAGACCCTCCGCGACGACACCTCGAAGTCATCTGCCCTATTGGGCGGAGAAGCCGGTGGGGGCGTCTCGCTTTCCATCATCTCGGGGAGAAGGTCCCCAGAAGAAGACGATTGTTGTAGAAGACTGCGTGCCGAGCTGCAAAAAACATATATTCCAGGCATTACAAGAAAAGAACGGGATATATTTAAAACATCCTTGTTCACTTACAATTTGGCCTGAGGCTTGTCCTCGTCATGAGACTATGCTTCGACGTCCTCCAAGCCCGAGCCATCCAATAGAGGCATCTTGCCTCGCTTAGGAGACTGTTTCTCCAAATCTTTGGAGGCGACCCTTTTCTTCCCATGAGGGGAGGAGACAGTGGCCCCCCTTCACTTTTGTCTTCGAATGAGGGAATTTTGATTCCTCCAGACAAAATGTCTGATGTACTCTTGGAATAGGGGCCATCTTTGGTTCTCCCACTCTCCATCTCCCCCTCTTTCACAGGCATCTAGTATGGTGCCAGGGCCAGCATCCTTGTTAGAACAGGATTCGCGGGGCCTTCGAGACGATGGGCTGGACACATAATTAGTTCCGCTTTCTTTGTCCAGCCCTGGAAGAAGATAGTTTGCTCAGTACCATATTACAGTAGTGCGTAATTACAAAGTGTTTGGGAGACAAGTGCTTACCAGGGTATCCGGACGGTTGCAGTTAAGGCCAGCGTCCTCAGTAGTGTCTGGCCAATGTTTTCACTTCCCAAAAACAACTTCCACATCCCTTCGTGTGTAGTGCCGAAGAAGTGTTGGAGGGTTCGTGATCCTTCTGGATTAAGCTCCCACATACGGCAAGACCTGCGCTGGCATGGTAGGATTCGGTGAACTAGCATCACTTGAATCACGTTGACAAGATCGATGTCTCTCTCAAGGAGGGTTCGGATGCGGCTCTATAGAGTCTACACTTCATCAACTGATCCCTAGTCCAGCCCCTTGTTAATCCATGATGCAAGCTGTGGCAGAGGGCCGGAACGGAATGCAGGAATAGCTTCCCACTTGGTACTACGGAATTCCGTGACATAAAACCACTCTCGCTGCCATTGGTTGGAGGCTTCGGTGAAAGAGCCTTTTGGCCAGGAAGTGTTGGTAAGTTTGCTCACTACAGCACCACCGCACTCTGCGTGTTCTCCGTCAATGACCTTCGGCTTCACACTAAAGGTCTTGAGCCATAAGTCAAAGTGTGGGGGGATTCAGAGGAAGGCCTCACATGTGATGATAAACGCCGAGACATGGAGGAAGGAATCTGGAGCTAGATCGTGAAAATCTAGTCCGTAATAAAACATTAGCCCCCGGACGAAGGGGTGAAGAGCAGACCCTAGCCCTCGGAGAAAGTGGGAGATGAATACGACCCTTTCGCCAGATCTGGGGGTCGGAATAACCTATCCTTGAGCAGGAAGCATGTGGTGTATCTCCGCGGTCAAGTATCTGGCCGCCCGGAGCTTTGCAATATCCTCCTCTGTAATGGAGGAAGCTACCCATCTGCCTTGAGGGCTGGTTCCGGACATGATGGAGAGGCTTGAAGCAATGAAGTCGAACCTTGGGTGCTAGAACTCGAGGCCGAGGAGAAGTTCGGCATAAAAAAGATGGCCCTTGGTTCCTTTATAAAGGCAGCGGGTATTGAACGCCTCCTCCTAAGCCTAAGAACCTGCCTATTCCTAAGGGATCTTTCCCGCAGGATGGTTGGGTTACCCACGCTCGTATTGATGAAAATCCCGCAATAAGGGGACACGATCTCTGCTTCGACAAGACGTGCCAATAAAAACCTCGCCCCGAAACATGGAATGGCGGGACAGGAAACCGTTCAAAATAATGACCGGGAAAGCGTGACGTCACATTACCAAAGTTGTTAGCAGATTGGATTCATGAAATACTATACTCTCTACGGCTGTGTGTTGCAGATCCGGACACGTTTGTTTTGTTCGAAGACTATCTTGGAGTTCAGAAGGAGGAACCCGCCTTGCAATGTCGAAGACAGATCTACGCACCGGATACCTTGTCATTGAAGCCAGGTTCAAGGGCTACTGAGGGAGTCCTGGACTAAGGGGTCCTCGGGCGTCCGGCCTGTTAACCATGGGCCGGACTGATGGGCTGTGAAGATATGAAGACCGAAGACTGTACCCGTGTCCGGATGGGATTCTCCTTGGCATGGAAGGCAAGCTTGGTGACTGGATATGTAGATTCCTTTCTTTGTAACCGGCCTTGTGTAACCCTAGATCCTCCCGGTGTCTATATAAAGCGGAAGATTGTACCCGTGTCCGGATGGGATTCTCCTTGGCGTGGAAGGCAAGCTTGGTGACTGAATATGTAGATTCCTTTCTTTGTAACCGACCTTGTGTAACCCTAGATCCTCCCGGTGTCTATATAAAGCGGAGGACTTAGTCCGGAGAGGAGAGATACATCATCATAACCATACACGCAAGGCCTATAGGGTTTAGCCATTACGATCTCGTGGTAGATCAACTCTTATAATACTCATATCCATCAAGATCAATCAAGCAGGAAGTAGGGTATTACCTCCATAGAGAGGGCCCGAACTTGGGTAAACATCGTGTCCCCTGTCTCATGTTACCATCGACCTTAGATGCACAGTTCGGGACCCCCTACACGAGATCCACCGGTTTTGACACCGACACTTGGGTCCTGGCGCACTCTATATAAGCCACCCCCTCCTCTGGCACAAGGGTTCACACCCCCTGTAACTTTCACACATAATATAGTCGACCAGGCCTCCGAGAACCGAGACGTAGGGTTGTTACTTTGTCCAAGAAAAGCCTGAACTCGTAAAACCTTGCGTGCATAACCTCACCGTAGCTAGGATCTTGTCTCCTCCTACGTACCCCCTATCCTATTGTCAGACTTACTCCCACGATAGTTGGCACCCACCTTGGGGTAGGTGTCTTAGCAACTTCTGGCGAGGTTGCGGTTTTTCCGATCTTCATCAACATGGTTTCCGGCGGTGGTTTGGCTTTGGGCCGCAAGTCCGACTTGGCGTGCTCGTCTTCATCACCGACGACTCCACCTGGTTATAATAGGCCCCCCTCGACGCCGAGGCCCTTCTCGTCCACGGGGTGGCACACTTCCGTGCGAGTGCCTGCGGCGTCCTCCTACGGCAGCCCTCGACCCGGTATCGGTCGGCTCCCGCGTCGTCCACCCTTCCAGTTGTGCGCCATCGCAAGAGATCTGGTCGATCGCGGCTTCAGCGCTGGGTGAAACACGCGGTGGCCCACCAGTCGACCACCCCACAAGTCGCAGTAATTGAGCCCGACGAATTTCTCTACAGACTATTCGACCTGTCGGCTGGTTCTGCCGAGCCTCTGTCCGAGTGCGGTAGCAGAAACCCGGCGGCAGAGGTCCTGATGGTCGACACGCCATGTAGCCCGCCTGGTTTCCGCCACAGTGGCGGCGGCGATGGTGGCGGCGGTCCGTCGCGCGGTCATGATGAGTATCATCCCGAAGCCCTCACTTCAGAGCAGTGGGAAGAGATGCATCAGCGCAACGTGGAGGCCCTCCACACCCCGATCATGGGGGAAACCTCTAAGGCTCGGGCCTTGGAGGCTACGCGCCTGGCCACCTTGGCTAAGCACGCACGTCTGGAGAATCTCCAACATTCACTCGACGAACGCGCCCGTCATCAGATCCCGGAATCGAGTGGACGACATCGACAATTGTTTCCGCCTGAACCTCAAGTATATCATACACCGATCCAGAATCTTGCAGCTGCAACCCGTATAGCAGAGTCGATTCAACCACCCCGTTCAGAAGCTGGTAGAGGTTTGTTGTAGATCCGTGCGCTGCTCCGGGCAGCGGGTGAACAAAACTCATCCGTTTCTCAGTCACGCAACAGGATTCATAGCAGGTCTGTGGTTGCAGATACAGTTCAGTCGGCTCATAGTCCAAGATCACCTTCGTGGCATGAGGATCGTGGGCACTGCCAAGATCAGTACCTGGGTCGAGGCCATGGACTGTACGATCATCGAGTCGACCGTGATGACCGCCGTTGAGTGCCGACGCCTCCTTTGAGGGGCGGATCGTACGCACCCCGGCGGTATGATGACATGCACCCGTATGGTGATGAGAGGAGAGCTCCGGTCGACCCAAGGGAACCCAGATTTGATGCGAGATCCGTTCTCGTACAAAATCTAGTCGTCCGGAATCAGGCATACAAAGAAGGACAAGATGTTCACCACCCGAGTGGAAGCCGAGTGCATGTTTCTGGTCCTGAGTGTTTCAGCGGAGCTATCCGAGCTGCAGTGATCCCGCCCAACTTCAGATTGGCGACGGGCGTGAGCAAGTTCACTGATGATCCACAAGTGCAGGGGATCTATCGTAGCCTTTTCGATAAGTAAGAGTGTCAAACCCAACGAGGAGCAGAAGGAAATGATAAGCGGTTTTCAGCAAGGTATTCTCTGAAAGCACTGAAATTATCAGTAACATATAGTTTTGTGATAAGATAAATTGTAACGAGCAACAAGTAAATAAAGTAAATAAGGTGCATCAAGATGGCCCAATCCTTTTTGTAGCAAAGGACAAGCCTGGACAAACTCTTATATGAAGGAAAGCGCTCTTGTAGTCGACGTTCACATGACACCACTAGAGGAAAGACAACATACATCTCATCAAAATATCGAACGAATACCAAATTCACATGACTAGTTATAGCAAGACTTCTCCCATGTCATCAGGAACAAACGTAACTACTCACAAATCATGTTCATGTTCATAATCAGAGGGGTACTAATATGCATAATGGATCTGAACATATGATCTTCCACCAAGTAAACCAACTAGCATCAACTACAAAGAGTAATCAACACTAGTAGCAACCCACAGGTACCAATCTGAGGCTTTGGGACAAAGATTGGATACAAGAGATGAACTAGGGTTTGAGAGGAGATAGTGCTGGTGAAGATGTTGATGGAGATTGACCCCCTCCCGATGAGAGGATCATTGGTGATGATGATGGTGGTGATTTCCCCCTCCCGGAGGGAAGTTTCCCCGGCAGAACAGCTCCGCCGGAGCCCTAGATAGGACCCGCCAAGGTTTCGCCTCGTGGCGGCAGAGTTTCTTCCCGAAAGCTTGATTATGATTTTTTCCTTGACGAAAGACTCCATATAGCGAAAGATAGGCATCAAAGGGCCACTAGGGGGCCCACAAGGCAGGGGCGCGCCCAGGGGGGTTGGGCGCGCCCCCACCCTCGTGGACGGTGGGTGGCCTCCCTCTGGTACTTCTTTTGCCTGATATTTTTTATATATTATGAAACATGCTCCCGTGAAGTTTCAGGACTTTTGGAAATGTGCATAATAGGTCTCTAATATTTGCTCCTTTTCCAGCCCAGAATTCCAGCTGCCGGCATTCTCCCTCTTCATGTAAACCTTGTAAAATAAGAGAGAATAGGCATAAGTATTGTGACATAATGTGTAATAACAACTCATAATACAATAAATATCGATATAAAAGCATGATGCAAAATGGACGTACCAACTCCCCCAAGCTTAGACCTCGCTTGTCCTCAAGCGAAAGCTGAAATCGAAAAATATGTCCACATGTTTAGAGATAGAGGTGTCGATAAAATAAATTACGGACATGAGGGCATCATGATCATTCTTAGGACAGCAACATATATAAATATTGTCATATGATCTATTATGCTAAAGTAACAATTCATTCATAATTTGAATTATGAATCATAAACTTCATTGAAAACTAACAAACTATAATCTCAGTCATTGGAGCAATTGCAATTTATCATAACATCGGAAAGATTCAATATAAGTGCTTTTCAGCAAGTCCACATACTCAACTATCATTTAGTCTTTCACAATTGCTAACAATCACATAATATTTATTGGTATGAAGTTTTAATCGGACACAGAGAAAGATAGGGGTTTATAGTTTTGCCTCCCAACCTCTTACCTCAAGGGTAATATCAACAATAATAGTTCATGAAAACTCACATCCAATTAGCTATATATATCAGGATCTTTCCAACACATTATGCTTGCCAAAGGATAAAATGTAAAAAGGAAAGGTGAAGATCACCATGACTCTAGTATGACGTATAAGACAAGGATAAAAGATAGGCCCTTCGCAGATGGAAGCAAAGGTTGTCATGTGCTTTATGGTTGGATGCAAAAAATCTTAATGCGAAAGAATGTCACTTTGTATTGCCACTTGTGATATGGACCTTTATTATGCAGTCTGTCGCTTTTATTTCTTCCACATCACAAGATCGTATAAAGCTTATTTTCTCCACACTACTAAATCACACATATTTAGAGAGCAATTTTTATTGCTTGCAACGATGACAACTTACTTGAAGGATCTTACTCAATCCATAGGTAGATATGGTGGACTCTCATGGAAAAACTGGGTTTAAGGATATTTGGAAGCACAAGTAGTACTTCTACTTGGTGCAAAGAATTTGGCTAGCATGAGAGGGAAAGGCAAGCTCGACATGTTGAATGATCCATGACAATATAATTTATTTCAGATATAAGAAAGCATGACCCATTATGTTGTCTTCCTTGTGCAACGTCAACTCTTTAGCATGTCATATTTTAGTGAGTGCTCACAATCATAAAAGATGTCCAAGAAAGTATATTTATATGTGAAAACCTCTCTTTCTTTATTACTCCCTGTTAATTGCAACGATGACCAAAACTATGTTTGTCAACTCTCAACAACTTTTATTCATCATACTCTTTATATGTGAAGTCATTACTCTCCATAAGATCCATATGATCTCTTTATTTCTTTTTATTCTTCTCTTTTATTTTATTCCCTCAAGATCATAACAAGATAATCAAGCCCTTGACTCAACACTAATCTTTATTATATAAAGCTCACGGACTCGATTACATAGAAGGATCATAAAGCAAAACTCAAAACTAGATCATGCTAAAACTTTATTCTACTAGATCAAGATATTACCAAAAGGATCGAACTGAGAAAAATAATGGTAAAGATAAAAGTTGTGATGGTGGTACTATACCGGGGCACTCCCCCAAGCTTGGCAGTTGCCAAGGGGAGTGCCCATACCCATGTGTTTATGTCTCCTTCTTCGGATATGGTGACGGGATATTCTTGGCGATGATGCCCTTCAGGATACGGTTCTATTCCTCAAGCTTATTGACTTGCTGCTTGAGGTCCATTATTTCCTTATGGAGCTTTCCCGTGATGGTTAAAGCTCCTTTCACCCAACGATGTTGCATAGCTGCGGGAGAACAAGTAACACTCTTTTTCATATTTTCATAAGAAAGAAATCTAACATTGGAAGGGATGACCGAGTTTGGAATGGCTGAGCTCTGTAGTTCCACCATCGTGAATCCGGCTCGGAAACGAGAAGTAACTTCTTAATCCTCTTCCATGGCATCTATCCATTTCAAGTCGGCCTCCATCTCTTCCTCCGTTGATGGCCCAAAGTAGCCAGCATCACTATTTGTTCTTGGTCCCGGTGTCGGATGAGACACCCGGCTCTCCCCGACTGACTCTTGAGAAGACATCTTGCTCCAAATCTGCAGCAGAAACAACTCAAAACAAAGACAGAGGATATTTACGTGATACGGTGGTTAAAACCTTCAGGAGATTATATAATGATTTTTTACCGACCAAAAGAAGTATCATGCAAGAAAACAGAGTCCGGAGAGCACACGAGGTGCCCACGAGGCAGGGGGCGCGCCCAGGGGGGTAGGGCGCGCCCTCCACCCTCGTGGATGCCTCGTGTCCTTCCCGGACTACTTCCTATTTCCCTATTTTCTTAAATATTCCAAAACGGAGAAAAATTGCCATTAGAACTGTTTTGGAGTCAGTTTACTTACCGTACCACGTACCTATTCCTTTTCGGAGTCTGAAACGTTCTGGAAAGTTTCCCTTATGTATTCCTCCGGGGTTACGATTTCAATAATATTAGTTTCAACATTTATAGGATTACCTAAGGTGTAATGTTTGATTCTTTGACCGTTCACCAACCTCAGATTTGTGCCTTCGAAGTTGTTGATTTTTATGGCACCGGAATGATAGATCTCCTCGGTGACGTAAGGACCTTCCCATTTAGAGAGGAGTTTTCCTGCAAAAAATCTTAAACGAGAGGTGTATAACAATACATATCACCTACATTAAACTCATGTTTTTGCATCCTTTTCTCATGCCATCTCTTAACCTTTTCTTTAAACAGTTTGGCATTCTCATAAGCCTGGGCTCTCCATTCATCAAGTGAGCTAATGTCAAAAATCCTCTTCTCACCGGCAAGTTTGAAATCATAATTGAGCTCTTTAATGGCCCAATATGCCTTATGTTCTAGTTCGAGAGGTAAGTGACATGCTTTTCCATAAACCATCTTATATGGAGACATACCCATAGGATTCTTATATGCAGTTCTATAGGCCCATAATGCATCATCAAGTTTCTTGGACCAATTTTTCCTAGATCTATTAACAGTATTTTGCAAGATTAATTTAAGCTCTCTATTACTCAGTTCTACTTGACCGCTAGACTGTGGATGATAAGGGGATGCAATTCTATGATTAACATCACACTTAGCAAGCATTGTATGAAAGGCACCATGAATAAAATATGAACCAACATCAGTCATTAAGTATCTAGGGACAGCAAACCTCGGAAAAATAACTTCTTTAAGCATCTTAATAGAGGTGTTATGATCAACACTACTAGTTGGAATAGCTTCTACGCACTTAGTAATGTAATCAACAGCAACTAAAATATGTGTGTACCCATTAGAGGAAGGAAACGGTCCCATATAATCAAAGCCCCAAACCTCAAATGGTTCAATAACAAGTGAATAATTCATAGGCATTTCTTGACGTCTACTAATATTACCAATTTTTTGACATTCATCACAAGACAAAACAAACTTACGGGCAACCTTGAAGAGAGTGGGCCAATAAAAACTGGATTGCAATACCTTATGTGCAGTTCTATCTCCAGCATGGTGTCCTCCATAAGCCTCGGAGTGACACTTGCGTAGGATATGTTCCTGTTCATGCTCAGGTACACAACGTCTAATAACACCATCTACTCCTTCTTTATAAAGATGTGGGTCATCCCAGAAGTAATGTCTTAAATCATAGATGAACCTTTTCTTTTGCTGGTATGTGAAACTAGGTGGTATAAACTTAGCAACAATATAATTAGCATAATTAGCATTCCATGGAACAGTATGAGAAGCATTTATGACAACTAATTGTTCATCAGGAAAGCTATCATCAATAGGTAGTGGGTCATCAAGAACATTCTCTAACCTAGACAAGTTGTCTGCAACGGAGTTCTAAGCTCCCTTTCTATCAATAATATGCAAATCAAATTCTTGAAGCAAGAGAACCCATCTAATAAGTCTAGGTTTAGCATCTTTCTTTTCCATAAGATATTTAATAGCAGCATGATCAGTGTGAACAGTTACTTTAGAATCAACAATATAAGGTCTGAACTTATCACAAGCAAATACAACTCCTAAAAATTATTTTTTAGTAGTAGCAAAATTTCTCTGGGCACTGTCTAGAGTTTTACTAGCATATTGGATAACAGTTAATTTCTTATCAACTCTCTGTCGTAGAACAGCCCCTACAGCATAATCACTAGCATCACACATGATTTCAAATGGTAAATTCCAATCAGGAGGCTGAACAATAGGTGCAGAAATCAAAGCTTTCTTAAGTATTTCAAATGCTTCTACACAATCATCATCAAAGATAAATGGAACATCTTTTTGTAAGAGATTATTCAGAGGCCTAGAATTTTTGGAGAAGTCCTTAATGAACCTCCTATAAAAACCGGCATGACCAAGGAAACTTCTTATACCTTTAGTGTCCTTAGGACATGGCATTTTTTCAATAGCGTCAACCTTAGGTTTATCAACCTCAATACCTCTTTCAGAAATTTTATGCCTGAAGACAATACCTTCATTAACCATAAAGTGGCACTTCTCCCAATTCAAGACAAGGTTAGTTTCTTCACATCTCTACAAGACTCGATCAAGGTTGCTTAAGCAATCATGAAAAGAAGTCCCATAAACGGAGAAATCATCCATGAATACCTCAACAATCTTTTCACAAAAGTCAGAGAATATAGCAGTCATACATCTTTGAAAGGTAGCAAGTCCATTACATAAACCAAAAGGCATACGTCTATAAGCAAAGGTACCGAAAGGGCAAGTAAAAGTTGTCCTTTCTTGATCCTCTTTTGATACAGGTATTTGAGAGAAACCAGAATAACCATCTAGCAAGCAAAAATGTGTATGTTTGGATAATATTTCTAGCATTTGATCAATAAAAGGTAAAGGGTAATGATCCTTTTTAGTAGCTTTATTTAATTTGCGGAAATCAATTACCATTCTATAACCTGTAACAATTCTTTGTGGGATCAATTCATCTTTATCATTAGGGACAACAGTAATACCTCTCTTCTTAGGGGCACAATGGATAGGACTTACCCACTGACTATCAGCAACGAGATAAATTATACCTCCCTCCAGAAGCTTTAGTATTTCTTTTCTTACCACTTCTTTCATCTTAGGATTTAACCATCGTTGGTGATCAACAACTGGTTTAGCATCTTTCTCGAATTTTATTTTGTGCTGGCATAGAGTGGGACTAATACCCTTAAGATCATCAAGAGTATATCCAATAGCAGCACGGTGCTTCTTCAGAGTTTTCAATAATTTCTTTTCTTCATGCTCTGAAAGGTTAGCACTGATAATAATAGGATATATCTTCTTTTCATCAAGATAAGCATATTTAAGAGTATCAGGTAAAGGTTTAAGCTCAAACATGAGATCACCCTTGGATGGAGGAGGATCCCCTAGGATTTCAACAGGCAAGTTGTGGTTCAAAATAGGTCCCTGTTTAAAGAATACTTCATCTATTTCCCTTCTTTCATTCATAAACATATCATTTTCATGGTCTAGCAAATATTGTTCTAAAGGATCACCAGGAGGCACGGCAATAGAAGCAAGACCAATAATTTCATTTTTACTAGGCAATTATTTATCATGAGGTTGTCTAGGAAATTTAGCAAAATTAAACTCATGAGACATATCCCCTATACCAATAGTAACAACATCCTTATTGCAGTCTATCTTAGCATTGACGGTAGTCAAGAAGGGTCTACCAAATATAATGGGACAAAAGTCATCTTGTGGGGAACCAAGAACAAGAAAATCAGCAGGGTATTTAACTTTCCCACACAAGACTTCAACATCTCTAACAATCCCAACTGGTGAAATAGTATCTCTATTTGCAAGCTTAATTGTAACATCAATCTCTTCTATCTCAACAGGTGCAATATCATGCATAATTTCTTCATATAAGGAATGAGGTATTGCACTTGCACTAGCACCCATATCACATAAGCCATGATAACAATGATCTCCTATCTTAACAAAAATAACCAGCATGCCTACAACAGGTCTATGTTTATTTTTAGTATCAGGTCTAGCAATTCTAGCAGCTTCATCACAGAAGTAAATAACATGCCCATCAATATTATTGGCCAAGAGATATTTAACCATAGCAACACTAGGTTCAACTTTAATTTGCTCAGACGGTGTAGGTGTTCTAGTATTACTCTTACGAACTACAGTTGAAGCTTTAGCATGATCCTTTATTCGAACAGGGAAAGGTGGTTTCTCAATATAAGCAGTAGGAACAACAGGATCATTCTAAGTGATAGTCTTTTCTTCAACTTTAATAGGTGCAACTACTTTTCCTTCAATGGGAGGATTATATTTAAACTACTTCTCCTTAGGGAGATCAACATGAGTAGCAAAGGATTCATAGAAAGAAGCTACTATCTCAAAGTCAAGTCCATACTTAGTGCTAAATTCATGAAAAACATCGGTATCCATAAAAGATTTAACACAATCAAACTTAGGTGTTATAACTGACTCCTTACCTTCATCGAGATCCCGATCTTCAGAGTTGCGTTTAATTCTCTCCAATAAATCCCATTTGAATTCAATAGTCTTCATCATAAAAGAACCAGTACAAGAAGTATCGAGCATGGAGCGATTACTGAGAGAAAGCCCGAGCATAATTTTTTTTTGAATAATCATTTATTTTGAGAGCTCATGATTGGGGCATGAATATAACATTGACTTAAGCCTCCCCCAAGCTTGAGCGATGCTTTCTCCTTCGCGAGGCCAAAAATTATATATATAGTTACGATCACGATGAACAAGATGCATAGGATAAAACTTCTGATGAATTTCCAATTTCAATCGGTTGTAGTTCCATGATCCCATATCATCACATAGCCTAAACCATGTCAATGCCTCTCCCTTCAAAGATAAAGGGAAAACCTTCTTCTTGATAACATCCTCGGGCATACCTACAAGCTTAAATAATCCACAAACTTCATCCACATAGATTAGGTGCAAATCGGGATGTAAAGTTCCATCACATGTGAAAGGATTAGCTAGCAGTTTCTCTATCATACCTGAAGGAATTTCAAAGTAAACATTTTAAGTAGGTTGAGGAGTAACTATTTGCTCTACTGGTCGGGGTGAAGATACCCTGAACAAGCCCCTCAAAGGATTATGTTCCATAGTAAGAAGTTACAGTAAATTTCAGCACACTATATAAATATTTCCTTACCAGATTCCACCTACCAAAGGCGCTTCACTCCCCGTCAGCGGCGCCAGAAAAGAGTCTTTATGACCCACAAGTGTAGGGGATCTATCGCATCCTTTTCGATAAGTAAGAGCATCGAACCCAACGAGGAGCAGAAGGAAATGATAAGTGGTTTTCAGCAAGGTATTCTCTGCAAGCACTGAAATTATCGGTAACAGATAGTTTTGTGATAAGATAAATTGTAACGAGCAACAAGTAAATAAAGTAAATAAGGTGCATCAAGATGGACCAATCCTTTTTGTAGCAAAGGACAAGCCTGGACAAACTCTTATATGAAGGAAAGCGCTCCCGAGGACACATGGGAATTATCGTCAAGCTAGTTTTCATCACGCTCATATGATTCGCGTTCGGTACTTTGATACTTTGATATGTGGGTGGACCGGTGCATGGGTACTGTCCTTCCTTGGACAAGCATCCCACTTATGATTAACCACTTTTGCAAGCATCCGCAACTACAACATAAGTATTAAGGTAAACCTAACCATAGCATGAAACATATGGATCCAAATCAGCCCCTTACGAAGCAACGCATAAACTAGGGTTTAAGCTTCTGTCACTCTAGCAACCCATCATCTACTTATTACTTCCCAATTACCTCCTCTAGGCCCAAACAATGGTGAAGTGTCATGTAATCGACGTTCACATGACACCACTAGAGGAAAGACAACATACATATCATCAAAATATCGAACGAATACCAAATTCACATGACTACTTATAGCAAGACTTCCCCCATGTCCTCATGAACAAACGTAACTACTCACAAATCATATTCATGTTCATAATCAAAGGGGTATTAATATGCATAATGGATGTGAACATATGATCTTCCACCAAGTAAACCAACTAGCATCAACTAAAAAGAGTAATCAACACTAGTAGCAACCCACAGTTACCAATCTGAGGCTTTGGGACAAAGATTGGATACAGGAGATGAACTAGGGTTTGAGAGGAGATGGTGCTGGTGAAGATGTTGATGGAGATTGACCCCCTCCCGATGAGAGGATCGTTGGTGATGACGATGGTGATGATTTCCCCCTCCCGGAGGGAAGTTTCCCCTGCAGAACAGCTACGCTGGAGCCCTAGATTCGTTCCGCCAAGGTTCCACCTCGTGGCAGCGGAGTTGCTTCCCGAAAGCTTTATTATGATTTATTCCTTGACGAAAGACTCCATATAGCCAAAGATGGGCATCAGAGGGCCATCAGGGGGGCCACAAGGCAGGGGGCGCGCCCAGGGGGTAGGGCGCGCCCCCCACCTTCATGGACGGTGGGTGGCCCCCCTCTGGTACTTCTTTCGCCCAATATTTTTTTATATTCTGAAACGTTCTCCCATGAAGTTTCAGGACTTTTGGAGATGCATAGAATAGGTCTCTAATATTTGCTCCTTTTCCAACCTAGAATTCCAGCTGCCGGCATTCTCCCTCTCCATGTAAACCTTGTAAAATAAGAGAGAATAGGCATAAGTATTGTGACATAATGTGTAATAACAGCCCATAATGCAATAAATATCGATATAAAAGCATGATGCAAAATGGACGTATCATTCACCGGTGAGTCGAAGCCCAATACTTGGTTAGAAGATTACCGAGTGGCAGTGCAGATCGGTGGCGGCAACGATGATGTAGCCATGAAGCACCTCCCCCTGATGCTTGAAGGTTCGGCCAGAGCTTGGTTGAATTAGTTGGCTCCTGGTAGTATCTTCAGTTGGGAAGAATTGTCCCGAGTGTTTGTCAGGACATTTGAAGGCACTTGAAAATGACGTGCAGGGCTGACCGAATTATAGCATTGTGTCTAGAAATCGAATGAAACTTTGAGAGATTACATCCAGAGATGGACCACTCTTCATCATACTGTGGAGAATGTGTGAGATCATCAGTCAGTTTGCGCCTTCAAGGAGGGCGTTCGGTACAGAGAGCTTAACCTAAAATTCGGCCGGACAAGAGACATGTCCCTGGCTCAGATGATGGAAATAGCCACTCGGTATGCTAACGGCGAGGAAGAAGACCGACTCCGTAGTGGCAAGAACAAACTAGTTGTCCAGGACACCGGAGGAGCAAATTCCAGTCGGAAGCAGAAGTGCAAAGCCGAACCCGCAGGTCCTGGTGAGGCCACAGTTGTGAACCAAGGGAAATTTAAAGGAAAGCCTAAGGGGCCGTGGATCCCCAAGAAAGTGAAAGATCAAGCGGTAAATGATGTTCTTGATTTGCCGTGTCACATACACACCAAGAAAGATGTAGATGGAAACCTGATTTACCCCAAGCATACCACTCGACAATGTCGACTCCTAATTTAGAGCTTTCGAGAGGGTCAGCCCGGTGAAAAGGAAAAGGAATCTGATAAGGATGAGGATAAGGAGGAAGATGATGGTTACCCCAATGTCAATGCCACTTTAGTGATTTTTGCTGACATTGAGAGCAAAAGTTTACTGAAAGTTATCAACAGAGAAGTCAACATGGTTTCTCCGACAACGACGACGTATCTGAAGTGGTCAAAAACTCCCATCACATTCGACCAGTCTGATCACCCAGCGCACGTTGCTACCCCCGGCGGCAAGCATTGGTGGTCGACCTAGTCGTTGGGGGCACTCGACTGACCAAGGTCTTGATGGACGGTGGCAGTGGTTTGAACATTTTATATGCTGAGACCCTCCGAGGGATGGGCATTCCGATGTCCAAGCTTAGTGAAAACAACATGCGATTCCACAGAGTCATCCCAGGGAAGAAAGCCGATTCACTCGGTCAGATCACTCTTGATGTGGTTTTCGGTGATTCAAACAATTACCGCAAGGAAAAGTTGATGTTTGAAGTGGTGGATTTTCACAGTGCCTACCATGCTATTCTCGGCAGGCCTGCATATGCTCGTTTCATGGCTCGACCGTGTTATGTGTAGCTCAAGTTGAAGATGCCTAGCCCCAGAGGCGTGATCACGGTCATAGGAAACTGACAAAGGGCTGAAGAGTGCCTCCAGAAGGGCTCGAAGATTGCCGATGAGCAGATGGCAGCTGTGAAAATGGAAGAGTATCAGAAAAATGTAGATCCGAGTGATTTGTTGTGAGGTAATAAGCCTGCTTCAGTGTCCGCATTTCAGTCGTTTGGTGAGACAAATCATGTCCATGTTCACCCGACTGATCCCAATGCCGCTCCAACCGACATCTCAACGACACTCGATAGCAAATAGGAAGAAGCCTCATCCAGTTCCTCCGTAAGGACTGGACATCTTTGCATGGAAACCATCTGACATGCCGGGTGTACCCAGGGGACTGGCTGAGCACCGTTTGCGCGTCGACCCAAAAGTGAAACCTGTCAAAGAGCATCTCCGTCGGTCCGTCGTGGAGAAGAGGAAGGCAATTGGCAAAGAAGTGGCTCGGCTTCTGGCAGTTGAGTTCATCCATGAGATATACCACTCTGAGTAGCTCGCCAATGCTGTAATGGTCCCCATGAAAGGTGATTCACTCGGTATGTGTATCGATTTCAAATACATCAATCGGGCCTGCCCGAAAGATCATTTCCCTCTCCCCAGCAACGACCAAATTGTCGACTCGACTGCGGGGTGTGAGTGCTTGTGACGTCCGGATAATTAGGCTACAGTAATCCCACCTTAATGATGCCACGTCACCACGGTTACTGTTGTTAATCTCGCGTTAGTCCAAAACCGAGTCAAATTCAAAATTCGAATAACAAGTCAAATTATAATTTCACAAAACAGTGGATTAAAAATGTTCACAAGGTTGCAAATATTCACTAACAAATTGTCGTGAAAGACTCCACATTTTTCAGAAGATATAATGCCCCTAAGCTATTTTTAGTTGAACCATAAAACTTTTAATTGAACAATTTCAATTTAAATAAATATGTAAACAATTCAAAAAAACATTTGAAACTTGCTGGTTTAACTCAAAATATTACCTAGTATTTATGTGTTAAGTTGTACATTTAACTAAAGTCTTTTGGTAGCCCAAATAAATGCAAAACACTAAAATAAAATGGAAAATAGAAATAAAGATAAAAATAAAAGGAATGGGAAGCTTACCTGTTGGACTGGGCCTGGAGTCAACAGTGTAGGCCCAGCCCAACTCACCTCCCTCCTTCAACCTACTGCTCACAGGGGGTGTGCTGGACACGCCCGTCGCGTCCATGGTCGCGGATGTCCATGCGTCGCCCATCCCGCGACTCCCTGTGATAGTTAAGGACGTCCCCGACCCCTCCGGCGAACCCTAGCTCAGTTCGCCCCTCACCCTCGCGCGGCTTTCATCCCCGCCGACCTTAGTCGAAGCACTATCGCCTTGCTCCACGTCGATCCCGCGGCCACTGTCACCCCGGCGCCTTGGGAAGGTGCCCAAGAGCTCCGCCTTCATCCCCACCCTTGAGATCGTGCTTGGGGTCTCCACATCGCTAGATCGGCCCCTTCTTCTTCCTCTGCAACCATCGGAGCTCGTCGGCGTTTGTGTCGCCACTGCTGCTCCTAATCCATCACAGGGCCTTTCTTGAGCCCCGCGGTGAGCACCGCGTCACCTCCCCCGTTCCCCCCGTCTCCTATCGACTGTAGTCGTCTCACGGTGGGCCCAAGATCACAGCGAGCTTGCGGCCTCCGCAACCAGCCCCGCGCTCCCGAACCCCCCACTATCCGTTCTGTGTCGTGCCGTGCCCGACCGTGACCTGCGCTCGTGTCCCCCTGGCTGCGCCCGCCTGTACTTCTGCTGCTCCCCGCGCCGTGCTGCGCTGCTGCTTCTGCGAGTGCTGCCGCCACCACCATCTGCAGCCGCTCGCGTCCACCCGCCACAGAGCCTCCCCGCTCGTGCCCAGTGTGCTACGTGCGCCCGCTACCTGCGCTCGCGCCGCCAGGTGCCACTACTCGCCGGCGCCCGCTGCCGCTTGTGCGCATCCGCCCCGCTCGCCGCCCC
>NC_041380.1:297250019-297258138 GCF_002162155.2 Triticum dicoccoides
AACCACGCTGGCCCCGTGCGCGACGGCCGCACCCCATTCGCCCCGCCTGGCCACGCCTCCTACCTCCCGCCCCCCGCCGACCCGTCTGCGTCGCCGCGCCCTTGGGGCCGCCCCCACGGCGGCCCCACGCGCTGGCCGCCGCCGGCAACCGCTGCCGGCTTCGGTCTCCGTGGCCCTGGCACCCCCTCCGTGCCTGGTGCTGGCGCTCGTCGCCGGCGCCTTCTCTATGCAAGAGCGCACAGCCAGAGATGCTTGGCTGTGTGCCACTGGCCAATGGAGCCCGTCCCCTGAAAAAGAAAAGAGACAAAAAAAGAGAAAGAAAAGATTAGATAAAACATAGCTATTTATAAAATAAATAAATAAATAAATATTTTGGTAATTTGTTAATTAGTATAATGAGCCTATGACAGGTGGGCCCGGGGGCCCCTTCGACTCGTCAACGTGGACCAGTCAACTGCTGACTGTGCAGTTGACTGGCCCCACCAGTCAGCCCCTCTGTGCACTGCCGGGTGCACTGCACCGGGTGCAGCTAACAATTTTCCTTTTAAATTTCGAAACTAATATAAATTTGAGAATTTTTCAGAAAATGTTAAAACTTTGAAAAATCATATAAAATAATCCGTAGCTCGGATGAAAAAACTTTGTACATGAAAGTTGCTCAAAATGACGAGACTAATCCGGATACGCAGTCCGTTCGTTCGTCACACATCCCTAGCATAGCGAACATGCAACTTTTCCCCTCTGGTTCATCTTCCCGAAAACACGAAACACCGGGAATACTTTCCCGGATGTTTCCCCCCTTCGCCGGTATCGCCTATCCCTACGTAAGGTCAGCCCTAGCACAACATATTGCCGCGTGTTGCTTTGTGTTATATTTGATTGCTCTGTTATTTATTGTGTTCCCCCTCCATTACTTCTTTCTGGTAGACTCCGACACCGCTGTCGATGTCCGTGTGTTCGACTACATCGAAGATGACCCCTCCTTCTTGCCAGAGTAACCAGGAAAGCCCCCCCCCCCCTTGATCACCAGATACTGCCTACTCTCTTTCTACTGCTTGCATTAGAGTAGTGTAGCATGTTACTGCTTTCTGTTAATCCTATTCTGATGCATAGCCTGTCATTATTGCTACAATTGTTGATACCTTACCTGCAATCCTAAATGCTTAGTATAGGATGCTAGTTTATTATCAGTGGCCCTACATTCTTGTCCGTCTGACATGCTATACTATCGGGCCATGATCACTAGGGAGGTGATCACGGGTATATACTTATATAATGATATATGATACATGTGGTGACTAAAGTCGGGTCGGCTCGTAGAGTACCCGCGAGTGATTCCGGTGTGGGGGATAAAAGGACAGGTGGTTCCATCCCGGTAGTGGTGGGCCTGGGTTCCGGACGGCCCCCGACTGTTACTTTGTGGCGGAGCGACAGGGCAGGTTGAGACCACCTAGGAGAGAGGTGGGCCTGGCCCTGGTCGGTGTCTGAAGTTACTTCAAAATAACACGCTTAACGAGATCTGGGTATTAGATCTGAGTCTGGCTAGTGGCCTATACGCACTAACCAACTACGTGGGAACAGTTATGGGCACTCGACGTCATGGTATCAGCCGAAGCCTTCGTGATGTCAGTGACGGAGCGGCGCGCATCGGGTTGGACCACGTAACATAACTTCCTTTGTAACGGAGGTTGCTAGGTCTGCTCTCCAGCCGCCCACGCAACGTGCAGGTGTGCAATGGGCGATGGGCCCAGACCCCTGCGCGCATAGGATTTAGACAGGCGTGCTGACCTCTCTGTTGTGCCTAGGTGGGGTTGCGACGTGTTGATCTTCCGAGGCCGGGCATGACCCAGGAAAGTGTGTCTGGACAAAGCAGATCGAGCATGTTGGGAAATGTGGTGCACCCCTACAGGGAAGTTAATCTATTCGAATAGCCATGATCTTCGGTAACAGGACGACTTGGAGTTGTACCTTGAGCTTATGACAAATAGAACCGGATACTTAATAAAACACACCCTTCCAAGTGCCAGATACAACCCGGTGATCGCTCTCTAACAGGGCGACGAGGGGAGGATCACCGGGTAGGATTATGCTATGCGATGTTACTTGGTGAACTTACCTTCTACTCTCTTCTACATGCTGCAAGATGGAGGTGGCCAGAAGCGTAGTCTTCGATAGGACTAGCGATCCCCCTCTTATTCCGACATTCTGCAGTTCAGTCCACAAATGATACCCTTTCCATTTGATACCAATGCATACATATGTAGTGTAGCTCCTTGCTTGCGAGTACTTTGGATGAGTACTCACGGTTGCTTTGTTCCCCCTTTTCCCCTTCCTATACCCGATTGTTGCGACCAGACGATGGATCCCAGGAGTCATACGCCACCGTCGACGATGACTCCTACTACACAGGAGATGCCTACTACTACGTGCAGGCTGCAGATGACGACCAGGAGTAGTTTAGGAGGATCCCAGGCAGGAGGCTTGCGCCTCTTTCAATATGTATCCAAGTTTGTGCTAGCCTTCTTAAGGCAGACTTGTTTAACTTATGTCTATACTCAGATATTGTTGCTTCCGCTGACTCGTCTATGATCGAGCTCTTGTATTCGAGCCCTCGAGGCCCCTGGCTTGTAATATGATGCTTGTATGACTTATTTTATTTGTAGAATTGTGTTGTGATATCTTCCCGTGAGTACCTGATCTTGATCGTACACGTTTGCGTGTAGGATTAGTGTACGGTAAAATCAGGGGCGTCACAAGTTGGTATCAGAGCCGACTGCCTGTAGGAATCCCCCTTCCACACTCCTTGGCTGAAGTCGAGTCTAGACATTTCAAAACTTTTACTAACATGGTTGTGCGGCTTACGGGCCCACGTCGCCATTGGGTGGTATTAGGATCCTTTATTCCTCATCTATACTCCGGGACTCTGATCTCTCTTCTATTCAGGTTAAAGGATTTTGCTAACTCTGACTCTAGGTTCTCGTAACTACTTACTCCCGGAGGGCCCCTTATCACAGTTGATCGCCTGCTGCACCAGAAGATTTCGAAGATACCCTCTTATGTTCTCTCGAGACTTTGTGCCCGTCGTTTTTGCAATTCCCTATCACCGTATATCCCTATGAATAAATACTTACACTCGACGTCCATACCTTCATTCCAAGATGCTCTTGTTATTACTAGATACCAAGGAATACTTTCCAATATCTCAAGAATCCATTGTGTCTACTGTTAGCTCTTTTCAGCGTGAATACACTTGCACATAATTCCTCACACTTATCGAGGATTCGTTCATCCCCAGTAGATCATGTGTTTCACAAAATTCTTTGAATGCTATTCGGTCTTCCGAAATCCTCAGTAGACTATTGCTTTTGAAATTCTTACCTTCTTGCATTATGGTTAATTCCATATGTTTAGTAGTCTTCGTTGACATCCCATGTCCTTGCCATTTTGAGACTAATGAATTATTGTGTGTGAATGCACATAATCATTAGTTGACCCTTATAAATTATCCTTCTGGCTTAGACGTCATTTTCAACATGAGTTGAATCTCGACCAATCAAATTTTCATCGATTGTAACCTTAAGCCTATTCAACTTATCTGTCATTGATCAGAGCGTTTGCTTTTGGTCTCTTGATTTTGAAATCATAATTCCTTTGCACTTGATTGAATTAGTCAGTTGTTTCTATAATCTGATCTCCTTGCATTCTTTCTTCTTCTGGTTGAGTATCGATACTCACATCTGATTCTTTGCGGTCCGCCAGATCCTTTTGTGGATTATTATCCGACCGCTCGTGCATATTCTCAAAACCTGGAGTTCTTTCCTTGATATATAATGCCTTTGGTAGATTGTATCATTTTCTTTGTCAACCATGCTCCACTTTCGAGCTTGTATTATTTGCTCCTGAAGTTTGTGGTATATGTTTCTACGATGCCCCGATGGGTTGAACCCATGCCTTCCTTAATCTGTGTGAACCCGGAAGATTTCATGGGTCATACTTATCTGGTATTGCACCAGGTAAAACTTTCAATAACTAATGTCATTTTCGAAAAAGTGAGAGGTGAATGGAAGGTTATACATTGAAGAAGTGGGAGTCGACCTTGAACTTTGTGTTCATGCCCATGGACACGGTGTATATCCTATCATGGAAGCTTCTTGTAATAATAACTATTCCCTTGATATAATATCATTTGGTATCTGTGAATTGACCCTTTGCAATCGTGGTTCCGACCATATTTTCTCCTTGATTCCATATTCGGGGACAAGTTAAAGCACTTGTCTTTTGTAGATCAATACACCTCTGCAACCTCTATTATGATCTACCTTCGAGTATTACCCCGTGGTATCTCGATAATATCAAAGAACCATATTACTTCTTATGAGTTCTTATTCAAGTATTAATTCTCACCGGTTCCAATTTTCCCCGGGTTCTGAGCTATTAGACACTCAAGGACACCGATAGTGAATCGAGTATGAGCTCTGATTCAATAACTCTAAGTAATTTTCGTTTCTTATGAGTTTAATAATCCTTTAAGTCATTACTAGCCCAATTGGCTATATAATTATCATGCTAAATTTTTACTGTGCTACCTGGTCCTTCTTCTCAGAGCACAATTTTCGACGATGACCTAATCTTACGTTCATCTTCCTCGTCATATCATTTCTCCTTGAACAATAAACTTGATTTCGATTTTGAGTTGTACCCTTGGTTCCCATAACCTTTCGCTTCATCATCATTTGACTTGATGTCATCGCCAACCGATTACATCATCATGAAATCTCTCGACAAATGTGTCGTGTTCATCATCAACATCTTGAGCTCTTCCAAGATATATATTGAATTCTTGATGAGAAATACCATCCTCGCCCCTTGATGGTTTGTGTTATCATCGACCACTTTCTTGCCTTCTTTCCAACACAAACTTGTTAGTGTTGTGGTTGTACCTTGAGTTCCTGGCTATCCAGCTTACCTTATGTCCTACCTTAAAGTAATACCATCTTATATATCAAGAATGTTGTGAGAATTTCACCACCTCTTAAAGAATTCTTGATACAATTGATACATCTTGCCATCTACATTTGTCTCTTGGTCCCCGTGTTGTTTCTAACCGGAAAATCGACAATTGAACTATGATGTGCGAATTCAAAACTTCGAAGGAACCCTATTGCTTTGAAGTTAATGGTTGACATTTCATTCTTAGACCATTGGTTATAGAATCACCATTCTAACATTGATCCTGTTACCTAAGCCCATATTTTGGGTTCTTATTTCAACCAATGTTTAATTATATGTGCTTTCCTTGAGCATACATCATTATATCATTTGATCTGACTAATGTTATCCCCTTGTTCACATGATTGTGGAAATCCATCTTTCTGGAAATCTCGATGGATTGTCGCTGAGTCCATCAGCCACCTCCCCATCCTTTCCTTGGTTTAATGATGAACTCTTGTTCCGGAACTTGCTTCCATAGTTCATCTCTCGAGAAGCTGACAATGTCATCTCGTCAATTTGTGTCTCACCTTTTTGTTCTCAGACATCCCACGTTTGAGGCACCCTTGCACCAATCAGATCTGGATCTCGATCAGATATGATGGTTGGAACATTTTTTCAATAGTTATAACAATGGTCTTTATATGACCCGGTAAGGTGTCATGCCTGGCACACCTGGCCGGAGGACCTATTGTTAGAGATTTCTTTTCAGCAAGGTTATCCATTCTTCCATGAGGAAATTGTAAGACTTATACTATGAGTTGTTCCTGATGGATCCTTTATGTATCCAAGTCTGGCTTTTGCTTGAAGACCATGTCAATGCTATCTCGAAGCATGTCGGTGGTACTCCGATTTTCGAATAAGAACATTTGAAGCACAATGCCAAATTTTCTTTATCATTTATCCTAACACCGTTGTATGGGTAATGTCATGAAATTTCTCTCCCCTCACATAACGGGTTTTCTACTTAATATCCTATCCTGGTTATCACACCTTGCTTGTCCTTGGGAAGGATATACCCCTGAAAGATGTGTTTAAACACATTTTCCTTTCCATTGTTCTGTTTAATCTGATAATCATATTATCCTTTCCATTGTTTGGTTTAATCTTTCTTGTGATCTATACGATCTAAGCAGTAATATTCTCCTACTTATGTAAACACCTCGGTGTACAATTCTGTCAGCAAGACCCTGTTACTATTGTTGATGACATTTCAGAAGCCACCGATGGATGAGAACTTTGCCCATTGGTCTGCCTCATTCTACGAGCAGGAAAATGGTTCTCTTTGTCCCTCGCCCTTGGTACCGACGTTGTTGCCAACATAACTAACATGCTATCCTCTGACATGCCTTGCCACCCTGACTGTGCAAGAAGTCATCGTTCCTTCTATGTTTAACCCACATGGTGGGGACATAACCCACAGTTCCACAGGATCGAAACCTGACTCTCCTGTACACCCTGTTGTCAAAGTTATTGCTCGCGGTTGACTTTGTATGTAATTCACGGGCCACCTGCCTAGTGATCTATTCTGGTATCGAACACAAAACTTATTCCCATTTCTCTGGACCCCCTTTTACACTTTATTTCAGGCTTCGAACGATTTCCTACCCGCTTAAAACTTTCCATGATACCTCCTTACCTTGCTCTCGATATTTTCTTAAGTTCCAATTCGAGAGTTACTTCCTCCACCTTTCCTCATGTTATCTACCAGATAAGCAACATTATAGCGGTTCATTCTTCCGAAGTTACCCCTTGTCCTTCGTATGTAAGTTGGAGTTCCCGAGGAAAGGTTGCCGACTTCATCATGATGACATGAAGCAGAGAAATGAAGACATCAAGGTAATGGATCGACCTCTTCAAGAAGAGCAAGCCAGAATGAGAAGACCCGCTAGATTCGTTACCAAACCTTTCCCCCTTTCACTACCTCTTAAATCTCGGGATGAGATTTCTTGTAGTAGAGGAGATCTGTGACGCCCGTATAATTAGGCAACAGTAATCCCACCTTAATGACGCCATGTCACCATGGTTACTGTTGTTAATCTCACGTTAGTCGAAAACCGAGTCAAATTCAAAATTCAAATAACAAGTCAAATTATAATTTCACAAAACAGTGGATTAAAAATGTTCACAAGGTTGCAAATATTCACTAACAAATTGTCGTGAAAGAATCCACATTTTTCAGAATGATATAATGCCCCTAAGCTATTTTTAATTGAACCATAAAGCTTTTAATTAAACAATTTCAATTTAAATAAATATGTAAACAATTCAAAAAAACATTTGAAACTTGCTAGTTTAACTCAAAATATTACCTAGTATTTATGTGTTAAGTTGTACATTTAACTAAAGTCTTTTGGTAGCCCAAATAAATGCAAAACACTAAAATAAAATGGAAAACAGAAATAAAGATAAAAATAAAAGGAATGGAAAGCTTACCAGTTGGACTGGGCCTGGAGTCAACAGTGCAGTCCCAGCCCAACTCACCTCCCTCCTTCAACCTACTGCTCACAGGGGGTGTGCTGGACGCGCCCGCCGCGTCCATGGTCGCGGATGACCACGCGTTGCCCATCCCGCGACTCCCTGTGATAGTTAAGGACCTCCCCGACCCCTCCGGCGAACCCTAGCTCACTTCGCCCCTCACCCTCGCGCGGCTTTCATCCCCGCAGACCTTAGCCGAAGCACTGTCGCCTTGGTCCTCGTCGATTCCGCGACCACTATCACCCCCGCGCCTTGGGAAGGTGTCCAAGAGCTCCGCCATCGTCCCCGCCCTTGAGATCATGCTTCGGGTCTCCACATCGCTGGAACGGCCCCTTCTTATTCCTCTGCAACCATCGGAGCTCGTCGGAGTTTGTGTTGCCAATGCTGCTCCTAATCAATCACAGGGCCTTTCTTGAGCCCCGCGGTGAGCACCGCGTCGCCTCCCCCGTTTCCCCCCGTCTCCTATCGACTGTAGTCGTCTCACGGCGGGCCCAAGCTCACAGCGAGCTTGCGGCCGCCGCAACCAGCCCCGCGCTCCCGAACCCCCCCTGTCCATTCTGTGCCGTGCCATGCCCGACCGCGACCTGCGCTCATGTCCCCCTGGCTCTGCCCGCCTGTACTGCTACTGCTCCCCGCGCCGTGCTGCGCTGCT
>NC_041380.1:297258386-297264365 GCF_002162155.2 Triticum dicoccoides
CCGCATGGCCACGCCTCCTACCTCCCGCCCCCCACCGACCCGTCTGCATCGCCGCGCCCTTGGGGCCGTGGGTGGCCACCACCGGCAAGCGCTGCTAGCTCCGGTCGCCGTGGCCCTGGCACCCCCTCCGCGCCTGGTGCTGGCGCTCATCGCCGGCGCCTTCTCTGTGCAAGAGCGCACAACCAGAAAGGTTTGGTTTTGTGCCACTGGCCAATGGGGCCCGTCCCCTAAAAAAACAAAAAAAGAGAAAGAAAAAGATTAGATTAAACATAGCTATTAATAAATAAAATAAATAAATAATTATTTTGTTAATGTGTTAATTAGTATAATGAGCCTATGACAGGTGGGCCTGGGGGCCCCTTTGACTGGTCAACGTGGACCAGTCAACTGCTGACTGTGCAGTTGATTGGCCCCACCAGTCAGCCCCTCTGTGCACTGCCGGGTGCACTGCACCGGGTGCAGCTAACAATTTTCCTTTGAAATTTCGAAACTAATATAAATTTGAGAATTTTTCACAAAATGTTTAAAACTTTGAAATATCATATAAAATAATCCGTAGCTCGGATGAAAAAACTTTGTACATTAAAGTTGCTCAGAACGACGAGACGAATCAGGATACGCAGTCCGTTCGTCCGTCACACATCCCTACCATAGCGAACATGCAACTTTCCCCCTTTGGTTCATTTGCCTGAAAACGCGAAACACCGGGAATACTTCCCGGATGTTTCCCCCCTTCGTCGGTATCGCCTATCCCTACGTTAGGTCACCCCTAGCACAGCGTATTGCCGCGTCTTTCTTTGTGTTACATTTGATTGCTCTATTATTTATTGTGTTCCCCGTCCGTTACTCCTTTCCGGTAGACTCCGAGACCGATGCCGATGTCCGTGTGTTCGACTACATTGAAGATGACCCCTCCTTCTTGCCAGAGCAACCAGGCAAGCCCCACCCCCTTGATCACCAGATACCGCCTACTCTCTTTCTACTACTTGCATTAGAGTAGTGTAGCATGTTACTGCTTTTTGTTAATCCTATTCTGATGCATAGCCTGTCATTGTTGCTATAGTTGTTGATACCTTACCTGCAATCCTAAATGCTTAGTATAGGATGCTAGTTTATCATCAGTGGCCCTACATTCTTGTCCGTCTGCCATGCTATACTATCGGGCCGTGATCACTAGGGAGGTGATCACGGGTATATACTTATGTAAATGATATATGATACATGTGGTGACTAAAGTCGGGTGGGCTCGTAGAGTACCCGTGAGTGATTCCGATGTGGGGGCTGAAAGGACAGGTGGTTTCATCCCGGTAGTGGTGGGCTTGGGTTCCCGACGGCCCCCGACTATTACTTTGTGCTGGAGCGACGGGGCTAGTTGGGACCACCTAGGAGAGAGGTGGGCCTGGCCCTGGTCGATGTTCGCGGTTACTTCAAAATAACACGCTTAACGAGATCTGGGTATTTGATCCGAGTCTGGCTGTCGGCCTATATGCACTAACCAACTACGCGGGAACAGTTATGGGCACTCGACGTCGTGGTATCATCCGAAGCCTTCGTGACGTCAGCGACTGAGCGGCGCGCGCCGGGTTGGCCGCATAGCATAACTTCCTTTGTAATGGAGGTTGCTAGGTCTACTCTCCGGCCGCCCACGCAATGTGCAGGTGTGCAATGGGCGATGGGCCCAGACCCCTGCGCACATAGGATTTAGACCGGCGTGCTAACCTCTTTGTTGTGCCTAGGTGGGGCTGCGACGTGTTGATCTTCCGAGGCCATGCATGACCCAGGAAAGTGTGTCCGGACAAAGGGGATCGAGCGTGTTGGGAAATGTGGTGCACCCCTGCAGGGAAGTTAATCTATTCGAATAGCCATGATCTTATGTAACAGGATGACTTGGAGTTGTACCTTGACCTTATGACAACTAGAACCAGCTACTTAATAAAACACACCCTTCCAAGTGCCAGATACAACCCGGTTATCATTCTCTAACAGGGCGACAAGGGGAGGATCACCGGGTAGGATTATGCTATGCGATGTTACTTGGTGAACTTACCTTCTACTCTCTTCTACATGTTGCAAGATGGAGGTGGCCAGAAGCGTAGTCTTCGATGGGACTAGCTATCCCCCTCTTATTTCAGCATCCTGCAGTTCAGTCCACTTATGATACCCTTTTTCCATTTGATACCAATGCATAGATATGTAGTGTAGCTCCTTGCTTGCGAGTACTTTGGATGACTACTCACTGTTGCTTTGTTCCCCCTTTTCCCCCTTCCTATACCCGATTGTTGCGACCAGACAATGGAGCCCAGGAGTCAGACGCCACCATCGACGATGACTCCTACTACACAGGAGGTGCCTACTACTACGTGCAGGTCGCAGATGACGACCAGGAGTAGTTTAGGAGGTTCCCAGGCAGGAGTCATGCGCCTCTTTCGATGTGTATCCCAGTTTGTGCTAGCCTTCTTAAGGCAGACTTGTTTAACTTATGTCTATACTCAGATATTGTTGCTTTCGCTGACTCATCTATGATCGAGCTCTTGTATTCGAGCCCTCGAGGCCCCTGGCTTGTAATATGATGCTTGTATGACTTATTTTATTTGTAGAGTTGTGTTGTGATATCTTCCCGTGAGTCCCTGATCTTGATCATACACGTTTGCATGTGTGATTAGTGTACGGTCAAATCGGGGGCGTCACAGCGCTTGTCCTTTTTGGACGCATATTCCAGGTTCCATCAGATCCGACTGTATGGACCCGACAAAATAAAAACAGCCTTCATCACCCCATTCGGGTGTTTTTGCTATATTATGATGCCTTTTGGTCTCAAGAATGGTGGTGCCACATTCATGTGCATGATTCAGAAGAGCCTGCTCACTCAAATTAGTCGGAAAGTGGAAGCATACATGGATGACATCGTGGTCAAGTCACGTAAAGGTTCCGACCCACTGACTGACCTCGCTGAAACCTTTGCCAACTTAAGAAGATATGGTATCAAGCTCAACCCGTCAAAGTGCACATTTGGAGTCCCACGTGTAAAGTTACTCGGTTTCCTTGCTTCTGAACTGGGGATCGACGCAAACCCGGAAACAGTTGGAGCGATCCTCTGAATGAAACGCCCCGTGTGGGTGCACGATGTTCAGAAGCTTACTAGTTGTTTGGCTACATTGAGCCGATTCATCTCTCGTCTCGGTGAAAAGGCATCGCCTCTTTACCGACTGATGAAGAAGTTTGACAAATTCGAGTGGACTCCTGAAGCCGAAGCAGCGTTTGTAGAGCTCAAAGCCCTGCTTTCCACCCAGTTGGTGCTTGATGCCCCAATCAGCGAAGAGCCTCTACTACTGTACATTGCGGCCACTCGACAAGTTGTCAGCACAATGCTCACGGTCGAGCGAGAAGTAGAAGGCAAAGCCTACAAAGTTCAGCGTCCAGTGTATTATATTTCTGAAGTCTTGACTCCATGCAAGAAGAGATGTCCACATTATCAGAAGCTTGTTTATGGAATTTACTTGACCAAAAATAAAGTTGCACACTACTTCTCAGACCACTCGGTTTCAGTCATCAGCGACACTCCATTATCATAAATTCTAAACAATAGGGATGCAACTGATCGAGTGGAAAAGTAGGTGATTGAACTCCTTCCGTTGGATATAAAGTTTGAGGCAAAGAAAGCAATCAAGTCCCAAGCAATAGCATATTTCCTCGCCGAGTGGATTGAACAGCAGCAACCGGACATTGGACTATGTTTTTTGATGGGTCCAAGATGCTGAATGGCTCTAGTGATGGAGTAGTCCTGGTATCCCCCGAAGGTGATAAGCTCAGCTACGTCCTCCAAATTCATTTCGATTCTTCAAACAATGAAGCTGAGTATGAGGCACTTTTGTATGGGTTGCATATGGCCATCTCACTCGGCGTCCGTCGCCTGATGGTCTACGATGACTCAGATTTGGTGGTCAATCAAGTGATGAAGGAATGGGATATTAGGAGTCCAATGACTGATTATTGCAATGCACTAAGAAAGCTAGAGAAGAAGTTTGAGGGGTTAGAACTCCATCACATACCCCGAATCAAGAATCAAGCAGCAGATGACCTGGCGAAGATAACTTCCACTCGGAAACCCATCCCCAGAAATGTGTTTTCGGAGCATCTCCAAGCCCCATCAGTTCAAGAAGATCCCTTCATAGAGGAGCCCCCGCAACCGATAAGTTCAACCAATCCGACTGAAATCAAAGTCCCAGCTGTAGTCAACTTGATCATGGAGGTTCTGGTGATCACCCCCGACTGGACGGTGCCATATATTGCATACCTGCTCAGGCAGGAGCTCCCAAAGGATGAAGATGAGGCCCGCCAGATCGTCTATCGATCCATAGCATTCACTGTGATAAGCGGATAGCTTTACAGAGAAATCGTTACCGGGGTCGCTCAGCGTTGTATTTCTCCAGAAGAAGGTCGAATGATTCTAAATGAGATCCACTCGGGGACCTATGGCCACCATGCGTCCTCTCGGACCATCGTTGCCAAAGCATACCGAGCGGGGTTCTACTATCCACGTGCAAATGAGATGGCTAAGGATATAGTTGACAAGTGTGAAGGCTGCCAGTTTTACTCAAACCTGTCTCACAAACCTGCATCTGCCTTGAAGACTATTCCACTTGTCTGGCCTTTTGCAGTTTGGGGATTGGACATGGTTGGACCTTTCAAGACTGGCAGAAGTTGATTTGCTCGCAGGAGTCGACAAATTCACCAAATGGATCGAAGCCAAGCCTATCAAAAACCTTGATTCAAGCACTGCCATCAGTTTCATCAGGGAGATGATATTCAGATATGGAGTCCCTCACAGCATAATCACAGATAACGGCTCCAAATTTGATTCTGATGAGTTTAGGGCATTTGTGGTTCCCAAGGCACTCAGTTTGATTACACATCCGCTGCGCACCCATAGTCGAATGGGCAAGCAGAAAGGGCAAATGGCTTGATCCTTCAAGTTCTGAAACCCCGACTAATGCGTGATCTCAAGCATTCTGCTAGAGCTTGGGTGACTGAATTGCCGTCTGTCTTAAGGGGACTGAGAACAACTCCCAACCGGCCGACTGACCTAACTCCTGTCTTCATGGTATATGGTGCTGAAGCTGTGCTGCCGAGTGACTTGCTCCACAATGCTCCCAGAGTGGAACTCTTCTCAGAAGCAGAAGCAGAACAGGCACGCCAAGATGCGGTTGATCTCCTGGAAGAAGAATGAGAGATGGCTCTGATCCGGTCGACCATCTATCAACAAGACCTGCGTCCATTCCATGCCTATAATGTCAGAGGTCGAGCATTCCAATAAGGAGACCCTCTGCTCCGAGTGCATCAGAAGCGACCTCACAAACTCGCTCCAGCCTGGGAAGGCCCCTTCATCATCACCAAGGTGCTCCACAACGGGGCGTATCACATCTACAACGTAGCCAAGAAATAAGATGAGCCACACTCATGGAATGCGGAGCTACTCCACCGTTTCTATACCTAAACACTCGGATCGATGAGTTGTAATAAGACTCCTTCAGTTTGCTTATCAAAGACAAGGTTTTTGCGGTATCTTAATGATTGTTATCCCATAAACATACCTGTTCAAATCCCCCAGTGGATGGCTTAGCCGTGAATCCGATTCGCCTAAGTTCCAAAAACACTCAGAGTGAAGAGCAACACTCTCACTCGAGGGCTTAGCCGCGAACCCAATTCACCTAAGTTTCAAAATCACTCTGAGTGAAGAGCAACCCTCTCACTCGGGGGCTTAGCTGTGATCCCGTACTTGCCTAAGTTTCAAAAACACTCCAAGTGAAGAGCAACCCTCTCACTCGGGGGCTTAGCTGCGATCCCGTACTCGCCTAAGTTTCAAAAACATTCTGAGTGAAGAGCAACCCTCTCACTTAGGGGCTTAGCCGTAAACCCGATTTGCCTAAGTTTCAAAAACACTCCGAGTGAAGAGCAACCCTCTCACTCGGGGGCTTAGCT
>NC_041380.1:297264929-297309005 GCF_002162155.2 Triticum dicoccoides
TTAGCTGCGATCCCGTACTCGCCCAAGTTTCAAAAACACTCCGAGTGAAGAGCAACCCTGTCACTCGGGGGCTTAGCTGCGATCCCATACTCGCCTAAGTTTCAAAAACACTCCGACTGAAGAGCAACCCTCTCACTCGGGGGCTTAGTCGCGAACCCGATTCGCCTAAGTTTCAAAAACACACCGAGTGAAGATCAACCCTCTCGCTCGGGGGCTTAGCTGCGACCCCGTACTTGCCTAAGTTTCAAAAACACTCTGAGTGGAGAGCAATCCTCCCACTCAGGGACTTAGCTGTGATCCTATACTCGCCTAAGTTACAAATTACTCCGAGTGATGAGCGATCCACCCTCTCGGGGCTTAGCCGCAAATCCGATTCGCCTAAGTAACAGAAATGCTCCGAGCTGCGTCACAAGTGCAACATCCACTCCATACGGATCCGCAAGGAAGACGAGGTCATGTACAACACCTAGTGCTCATACCCGCAACCCTCTTGTAGGAGCTGCATCACAAGTACAACGTCCGCTCTATCCTGATATGCAAGGACAATGAGGTGCATGTCACGCGCGGCACCTAGCACTCATGTCTGCAGCCCTCTCGTCAGAGCTGCGCCACAAGTACAACATCTACTCCGAGTGAAGAATTAAGTTTGACTCAGAGTTAAGAGATCTGAAAGTGGTAAAGACAAAACAACCATATTCAAAGAAAAACCAAGTTCGGATAAATCCAGCAAGGTTCAGAACTGCGAACAGAAGTACTCGGGCGTCAGGCCCAAAAGATTTTAATGGTTACAAAATCACTTGGCATTCCAAGGCAAATAAAAGTGAGGCATCAAGTTTGTTCACTCCGCAGGAGGAGGACTAGCCGGCTCGACGAACTCGTCCAAGTCGATTCCATTAGCAACGCGAGTAGCAGCCTCGATGAAGGTCTCCATAAAGGACTGGAATTGAAGCTTCTTGGTGTTGGCGACCTTGAGAGCTGCCAACTTCTCTTTTCTAGATTGTTTGCAATGAACGCAGACCAGAGACAGAGCCATGTCAGTGCCGCACCGAGCAGAGGACTTCTTCCATGCCTGCACTCGACCAGGGATTTTATTGAGTCGAGTCATCAGAGACTCGAGGTCGTTTTGGAACGTCACTCTTGGCCAGAGTTCTGTGTCGATCCGAGACATCGCCACTTTCAGTCGTGCAAGATACTCCATAAAGCTGGCGAGGTGACATTCCAGTCACAACACGTTCATCGCAGCTTTGTCTTTGGCGGGGGAGTTAATGGGGTCCATGCTCGTCTCAATCCGCCCAGTCTCTTCCTCAAAATTTTGATAGAATTCTGCACACACACAAAAAATAATGAGTCGACAGTCATATGATGAGTCGGCAGTTGCAAATTAGTCGGACAAGGGAAAGTACCTTCAAGCATAAGGAACACCTTCTTGGCGAGTCCTCCTAGATAAGCCTCCAGTTCGTCTCTCTTCTTAGTGAGATCTCCAACCTTGCCAGTCAGGGCCACCTTGTCCTTCTTCAGCTGCACGACTTCTTTGTTGGCTTCATCAATGGCAGTCTTCAGCATGGCATTTTCCTCTTCCAACTTGCCGACTGAAGCCAGCTTCTTGTCAGCTAGTTCAGTTTTCTCTTGTGTCGTCTTCTGCGCTGCTGCAAGGTCGAGGTCCTTCTAGTCCAAAGTCTGCTTCATTTTGTCTAAAGAAATGACATTTTCAGATGATCTTGGAGTTGTCTGTTTTCACTACGCACATCTGTTCGAGTTGAGTCACTTGGTTCAAAAGATGAAAGGAAAAGATGACAAGGCAAACAGTCGACAAGTTATTACCTCCCATGGCAGCTGCTTCATCCTTAGTGTCGGGGGTGTCATGCGACTTATGCCAAAGGATGGCTTATCATGGTGGGGTAGAGTAAAACGTCGCCAGTGCCTGGAAACAGGATAAGGCGTAGATAGGTACGCCGATGCATCTTACCTAGGTTCGGGGCTCTCCTAGGAGATAACACCCCTAGACCTGCTCTGTGGGGTCTCCGCATGATCGCTATCTCAACAAGTAGGTACAAGCTTGCTCCTTGAGCTGTTTGGCTAAAGGAGGAAGAAGGGCAAGGCTATCTCTACTCATTTCTCTATGTGTGTGTGTTATCTAAGAAGTTGAACCCTTTGCATGGGTGCCCACGGGGGTTTATATAGGCCTACCCCCAGGGGTACAATGGTAATCTGGCTGGGTGTAGGTCCCAGCCATCAGTGTCTCTGGTGGCCGGCTTCTCCGCCGGCTGCTGGGGCCCGCCGCTTAGTGGTTCCCACCAGTTGTCTTGTACTTGGCCGACAGGCCGCGCCCGCCGCTGGCGGGTCCTGCCGGCTGCTTGTTACTGTGGCAGTGCCACTGATGATGTGTGCTTTGTCAGGGAGAGCATGGCTACAGTGTCGCCGCCTGGTGGGCGTTTACTGTAGCCATTCCCCGTCTCTTCTAGTTAATGGCGCACAGACTTTGAGGGAGGAGGCGGGCCGCCTGCTAGGAGTCGGCCTCCCCCGCGTTGACTGGTCAGGGCCTGCCGCCTGCTGGCTTCCCACGGACAGGTAGGTCCGCCGTCTGCGGGCCATACCAACAGCCCATCGTGGGGGCGCCGCACCCTAGGCCGTAGGTGATGTCATGGGCTACGTGGCAATAGTGTCGTGCCGGGCTGGGGGTGCCTGCCAGTACGGGGCACTATGGCCACGTTCCGCCCTGGATTCGAGGGCGGCAGGCTGTACTGTAGCCATGCCCCATCTCCTCGTCATAATGAGGTGCTAACTTTGAGGGAACAAGGTGCCGCCTGCTAGGAGTCGGCCTCTCAGGAGGCCGCCTACTAGGAGTCGGCCCACCTCGTCGCCGTCTTCTGGGTTCCGCCGCTTTCTAGCAGCCGGCCATTTGGACCAGCTGGCCCCCAGAAGGCAGATGCTTATCTTTGATGCTTTGAGGGGCGTAGCTAGCCCTGATGTCTTGAAATACCAAGGGGGCAATGTGGCTACTCGTGGTCATTTACTCCGCCAGTAGTCCCCGAAGCTGGTGGGGCACCGTGGCTGGAGGGGCGAGGAGCCCCAGCAGCTTCCTACTCCGAGTGGTCTGAAAGTATTGCTTCGTCCGTCTTCTGATGGGCCGATAGTTAGGAGCCGACTGTATTCAAGCAGGCCTCCTTGTGAATTCGAAATGTTTGCGATGAGCCGGGCGGCCTGCCAGTCGGGTGGTTGGCCTGCCGCCCGTTGCTTGCCGGCCACGTGGCGCCAGCAGGCCGGGCCGGCCTGCCAGCCCATGCGCGTGACGGGACTTCGCTGCAGGCCAGGGCTCGCCACTACATGGCCTCGGCATGCGCGTGGATCCCTGCGGCCGACGCAAGCGGTTGGGCTCCCGCAGCAGTTAACACGCGCCTTTATTGGCGCGACAATTGTGGGATCATGGAAGGAGTGGGAGCAGTTAATCCCACGCCCCCACGTTCACGCCTCCTCGGCTCCGCCACCTGGGGCTATAAGTAGAGGGAGGGGGCGGCAGACGCACGCACGCCCTCCTCTCCCTTCTCCTTTCTTCTTCTTCTTACTGTCGCCGCAGCACTCCCGCCTCTAGCCGAAGTGATGCCGCAGCCCCTCGTCACCGAGCTTATCCTCCCCGCAGCGTCACTGCTCCACCGCAGGCTCGCGCGTTCGTTGCCGCGCCGTGTCTCCGTCAGGCTCGAGTTCTCATGGCGTGCGAACGAGCCGGCGCATGGGACGTCTCCAACGTCCATGAGGATCACCTCGCTTTCCTCCGCCAGACGCGGTGACTTCCCGGCGAGAACTACGTATGGGTACGGGTTCCGCTCGAGACGGTGATCTCACCGGCGTCGGAGGATGGCGAACGTGTCGTCTTCCGGTCGCATTTCCTTCGCGGCCTCGGCCTGCCGGCAAGCAGCTACTTCCACTCCTTTCTCTAATTCTATCAACTCCAGCTGCACCACCTCACCCCAAACACAGTGGTGCTGCTGTCCGCCTTTGTTACGCTCTGCTAGGGTTACCTCGGTGTTCTCCCCACCCTTGAGCTCTGGGGGAGTTCTTCTACACCAAGCTCGGCACCGCCACAAAGAAGGAGGTGGCTCAGTGCGGAGCCTTCATCGCAGTGCGACGTCCGAGCACCGGAAACTGCTTCCCGGCTATCATCTTAACACAGTAGGTCAAGTTGTGGCAAAAGTCTTATTTCTACGTCAAGAATGTCCACCCCACGCTGGACTTTGTCAATCTCCCGGCTTATACACTCGGCTCGCCGACTAAACCCCGCACCAACTGGACATTCTGACCGAAGACGCTGTTGGCCGCCTCCTCTGCCGCCCTCGCTCGACTTAAGGTGATGACAGAGTCGGAGGGCCTCAAGGCCTCGAACCTCTTGACCGCCTTCGTGGTGCGCCGAGTGCTCCCCTTCAATCCCGTCCTCACATGATCAGCCGGATGAGCGGGTATTGAGACCAGTGTCGGATGTGCACCAAGGAGATGCCGAACACGGAGGTGGCCCGGCTGGTGAACCACATCTTGAACTGCAAACTCTCGGAGGCGGAGTGGCAGTTCGGCAAGCGGCCGTACTCCCGCGCACACCCGCCGCCCGCGGTGAGTCCTTAACTCTTTTTTCTCTTTATTTGTTGGGTTCTGCTCTGTCGCCTGATCAGTCGGTCACGATGCAGATCTTCACAACTCAGTCGACAGTCGATGCCCTGGAGCAGGGTCATGAGTACCTGCCGGATTGGGCAGTGAGTGACGCGGACGACCCCAACTTGGGGGCGGCCGCCCTGGAAGAATACGACGCCACAGGTGGCGGTAGCGGAGCAGGCGGCTCGGGAGGAGGCGGCTCCGAAGGAGGCAGCTCGGGAGGAGGCGGTGTCGAGGATTGGCCGGATGACGAGGAGGAGGAGGCCGAGCCACGCCGCCCGCATGGCGCCGACAAGGCGGGCACGGGCTCCTCAGCCGCGTCGACTGCACCAGGTGGCGCGCCGAAGCGCCGAGCCAACTCGTTGATGTTCGACAGCCGGCCGAAGAAGCCGAAGAACACGGCCGCTGCGACCATATGGAAGGATGCCGCCGCGAAGGCGGCCCAGTTCCAGAGGGCCCTAAAGCAGCCTCCGATGGTGTCCGTGTAAGTTCTTGATTTCTCTTGCATTTTCTTTTCGCCTTTCTTGCAAATTCTCTGAGTTTCTTCTTGTCTTGCTTGAACAGGGCCCCGCTCTCACTTGGGCGGGCCGCCTCTACTTCCGTGATCGGGGCGGTGGAGGGCTCCGCCAACACCTGCCACATGGAGCCGCTTGCCGACCTCTGGGAGGCGACTGAGAGGAACGCGCGGGAGGCACGCGATGAGCGGGAGGAGACGGAACGGAAGAAGGCAGTGATGATCAAGGCGGCACAGGCGGACGCGGATGCGGCGGCCAAGGCCCAAGCCGACGCCGCGGCCAAGGCCCAGGTGGACGCCGCAGCCAATGCCCAGGTGGACGCGGCTGCCGAGGCACAAGCGGAATAGGCCGCACGTGGCCAAACTCCGCAACTCATCATCCCTCTATGCGCCGCGCCACCGACGCCAGAGATTCAAGTGCCGACTGGAGGAGCCGATGATGAACAGCCGGTCATGGAGAGGGGAGGGGGAGACGCCATCATCTTGGGGGTGGAGGCGCCCCCGCAAGCGCCGACTGTCGAGGCCCATGGCAGTCAGCCTGACGTGCCACTAGCACCGCCAGCCAGTGGTGACCTGGTGGTAAGGGCGACCCCCGTGGTCCATACTCCAGTACGTCGGCGCGTGGCAAAGGCGACCTCAGCGCCACGGGCGTAGGAGATCGAGGTTGCAAGCTTGTGGACCATAGATGTAGAGGCTACCAGTGCCGTCCCACTAGAATGGACGCTTGGGGGTGGGACGGGCATGCTGAACAAGGTCGCGTAGGACGTTCAGGCCCAGCTTCAGGCCCAGGGCTCCGCCCTCCAGTAGTACACGTAGGCGTTCTTGTCGACACGAGCGGCCCTCCAGGTATGCTCCTTCTCTTTGTTTTTAATTCTTGCAATCTTCCGTGGGGGCGTGCCAGCGCACCCACTGGGTGTAGCCGCCGAGCTCCGGGCCGGCTACTGAGCAGGTGGCTCGGAACTTAAAGGCAAGCTCTGAGTGCTGACTTTTTCTTTTCTTCTGTTGTCTTCATTGCAGGACTACCACAACATCCGCGCGGCCGCCTTCAACTCCCAGGTCCAGGAGCTGGACAAGCGGACCGCCGTCTTGTCTGACAACCAGAGTAGGCCTCCTACTTTTCTCTCTTGCGGGGGCGCGTCAGCGCACCCGCTGGGTGTAGCCCCCGAGATTCAGGTTGACTGCTGAGCAGTCGGGCCGGATCTCCCGGCAACCACTTCTCTTTTTTGGTGAACTTGTTGATTGTCTTTTCTTCTTCGCCTTTTCGGGAACCAACGCCACCTTACAGTAGTAGCTGGGCGAAGCCCAAACTACACTGCGCGCCAACAAGGAGGAGTGCAACAAGGCGGCCCAGGTGTGTGACCGCCTGGTCAAGGATCTGGCTGAGCAGGAGGACCGGCACAAGGTGGAACTCCAGAAGGCGAAGGAAAGCGAGGCCACCCTCTAGGCCGAGTTCGAGACTGAATGCTCGGGCTGGGCCGAGAGGGAGAAATCTCTGTCCGACGGCTATGGAGAGATCGAGGACATGCTCGATGGTGAGTTATCCTTTTCCTTTCTTTCTTCTGCCGACTGTCATATGAGCCGGCCTCTGGCTTCATGCTTCTTTTTCCTTCTTGCGCAGAGTACTTCCCTGGCCACTCCGTTGCCGCCACCCAAGCCATCAAAGCTCACCGTGACGAGCGAAGATGATCTGGAGCAGAAATCACGCCCAACGCCCCTCGGACCCTTGGCGAGCAGCTTTTCGCCGTTCAAGCTCATCTCCAGCCAGATCATCGGGTGCTCCGCCATCTGCAGCGCATTGGAGCCCAGGTGGTTTCCGCCCTCTGGCCAGGCGTTCAAGCTTTGCGCACCCCCAGTCGGACCGCGGACTGGTTAGAGGTGGCTGTCGGCCACTTCGAGGCGTGGAAGGGTTTCGTAGCTCGGGCAGGTGCGCGGCGGGCCTTGGAGTTTGTCAAGGCGTGGTAGCCTGGGCTAACCTAGCCTAGTTGGTCACGTTCCGGCAGGAGGCTAGCGAAGAGTTGGCAGCGATGGGGCCTGCGCTCTCTCAACGCGCAGCCGCGATCACCGAGTACACCGATACCGGTGTCTTCCTCCCCGAGCTGGACGAGGAGGGCGCTGAGGTGCCGGCGAACAGGTTCGGGCTGAACTCGAATGCGACGAGGACTTGGTGGAGGAAATCGCCTGCAGCGACGAGGACAAGGACGAGGAAGGCGCAGATGGTGAAGACGACGCACCGGACGACGGAGCGGACAGCCAGCCTCAGCTTGATCAAGCATCAAGCAACGAGCCGCGTGCGAGTTCGCCGACTGCTGCCGATGGTGACGGAGCCGAGACTCGCCAGATGACCACCCCGCCAGCCGGCGCCGCCGACTCCACCAACCTACCGGACCCGCCTGTTGCTCCTCTAGCCTTGGCGGCCAGTTTTATTTTAGCTTTGCCTGCTTTGGTAGTCTTTCAAACAAACTTGTTAATTTGCGCAGTTCCACCCGCTGGGGGTGTATTCAAACTTTGTTGAATGCCGGCCAAGGGCATTCTGCTATGTAAATTAATTTCGCCAAGTTCTAACTTGTCTTGCTTTTCCGTTATTTTGGCTTTTTCCTTTGCTCCCTCCCTTGGCTACTGCCTTGCCAGCCGGCAGCCGCTCTGCGGTTTGTGGCTAGGTCAAGTACTTAGCCATTTGGGAGGACGAGTACTTTGGCCGTTTAGAACATAGCAAGTTAAGTAAGAAGCCGGCCGGCAGCTTCTCAGCAGCCGGTCGATGAGGCAAGGAGCCAGCCTGGGCTATGTGAATGCTTTTGTCCTTAGCCATTTTTCATGTGGGCACCATTTCCTGCCTTTAACTCTTGCCAGTCGAACAGTCACTCTGCGAGCTGCAGCCTATGGCAAGAGAGGGCTTAGATGCCGACACATTACTTGTCTGACTACAGGTAGCACCGACATAGTACAAGGCGGAAGCCCCCGGGCCAGCTGGTCGAACTCGATGCCATGTAGAATACTGAAATAACACATTCATAGGTATGAAACTTATCATATAGATAAAAGGGTAGCCCCCGAGTGCTCCTCGAGGGCCCCGCTGTCTTAGCGCTTTAATACAAAAGGTAGTGTGGTACATACTGCATCAACTATAAAATCTTCGGAGGAGATTTGCATTCCATGGGTGCTCCGATTCTTTGCCAGAGTCGTCTCTCTTGCACGCTCTGGGCCTCTGTGTATCGAGGAGGTAGTAGGAGTCGTTTCCCAAAGCTTTGCTGATAACGAAGGGGCCTTCCCAAGGGGCCGAGAGCTTGTGTTGGACGGCTGTTCGCTGGATTAGCCGGAGCACAAGGTCTCCCTCTTGGAAGGATGTTGGCTTGACCTTCCGACTGTGGTAGCGGCGCAGACTCTGCTGGTAGATGGCGGACCGGCTGAGTGCCAACAGCCGGCCCTCTTCCAGCAGATCGACACCGTCTTCTCGCGTTTCCTTTGCCTCCGCCTCCGTGTACATGGTGACGCGAGGTGAGTCGAACTCAATGTCAGTTGGGATGATGGCCTCGGCACCGTACACGAGGAAGAATGGAGTGAAGCCGGTTGACTTGTTCGGGGTGGTGCGGAGGCTCCAGAGGACGGCCGGCAACTCGTCGATCCAGCAGCCGACGGAGCGCTCCAGCGGCTCGACCAGTCGGGGTTTGATGCCCGAGAGGATGAGGTCGTTTGCTCGCTCGACTTGGCCGTTTGACTGCGGATGGGGAATGGACACGAAGTCCAGTTGGATGCCCTGCATCACGCAGAAACGAGCCAAGGTGCCTTTGGCAAAGTTTGTGCCATTGTCGGTGATGATGCTGTGTGGTACACTGTATCGGATGGTGATATCTGCGATGAAGGTCACAGCGATCGAACCGTTCAACTTCTTGATTGGCTTTGCTTCAATCCACTTAGTGATTTTTTCCAAGGCGACAAGTAGATGGGTCATGCCACCGTGCGCTGTCTTGAATGGTTCCACCATGTCCAGCCCCCAGACGGCAAAAGGCTAGGTAAGGGGGGTGGTCTTGAGTGTAGAAGCTGGCATATGTTGCTTGGAGCTGAATTTCTGGCACCCCTTGCAATGCTTGACCAAATCCTTGGCGTCCTCCAAAGCCGTCGGCCAGAAGAAACCATGGCGGAAATCTTTGGCGATAAGGGATCTGGAGCCCGCGTGGTGGCCACACTCGCCTTGGTGAATATCTTTGAGGATTGCTTGGCCCTTCTCTAGTTCTACACAACGCTGGAACACCCTAGTCATGCTACGTCTGACAAGCTCTCTGTTGACTATCGTGTAGGCTCCTGCTCGGCGCTGCACCTGCCGGGCCGAGACCTCATCAGCTGGAAGCTCTCTGTTCACCAGGAAATTGAGGATAGGCTGCACCCAGGATTGTGCTTGGACTTCGTCCACTGTCATCACAGCCACTGGTGTTAGGACAGTTGGGTTGGGAGGCAGCAGGGCGGAGTCAGCCGCCGCTTGCTGCGTTGTTGGAGTCCCTGGGCTGACTGCTGTAGCCCCCAGGCCGGGTGCGACTGCCGCAGTCCTCGAGCCACTTGGTGAAGTCCCCGAGCCGGCTGCTACAGCCCCCGGGCCGGGTTGTGAAGTCCCCGGGCCAGGCATGCAAACATGGCGAGCCACTTGGTGAAGTCCCCGAGCCGGCTGCTGCAGTCCCTGAGCCGCCTGCCGAAGTCCTCGAGCCGGCTACTGCGGCCCCTGAGTCGGATCCGACTACTTCAGGAGCAGCAGGCACGAAGATGGACTCGGATTCTGGAGAAGGCTTGATAGACGGCTTGCGGAGGCACTGAAGGGAAACGCCGGCTGGTATTGCTTGGGGGTGGAGCCGATAAGTGCCAGGGCATCATCTTGCTCGTTGTCGTTCCGTGGCATGTGAAGGAACTCGCACCCTTCCAAATATACACTGATCTGCTGGACGAGGAAGCGGTAACTCGCCATGTTTGCATCCTTGGCATCCCAGTCGCCACACGATTGTTGGACCACCAAGTCCGAGTCGCCATAGCACAGGATCCGGCGGATGCCGATTTCTTTGGCCAGCCGGAGTCTGTGTACTAGCGCCTCATAATCGGCCACGTTGTTGGAGGCAGCAAAGTGAATTTGCAATGTGTATCTGAGCTTGTCACCCTTGGGAGAGGTGAGGACAACACCGGCTCCCAAGCCGGTGTGCATCTTCGAGCCATCAAAGTGCATCCTCCAATGAGTGGAGTCCAGAGCTGGCGGCAGGTACTAGGTCTCAGCCTAATCGACGAGGAAGTCAGCCAGTGCTTGGGACTTAATGGCGGTGCATGGCTAGTAGAAGATGGTGTAAGGGGCCAACTCGATGGCCCATTTGGCCACCCGGCCTGATGCATCTCTGTTGCCTATGATTTCAGCAAGCGGGGCAGTACAGACAAGCGTGATTGGGTGCTCTTGAAAGTATGGCTTCAGCTTCTTGGCCGCAAAGTGCACGCCGTAACACATCTTCTGGCAGTGAGGGTAGTTCTGCTTTGAGGTTGACAACACCTCGCTCAAATAGTACACAGGCCTCTGGACCGGTGTGCTCTGCCGTCCTCTGGGCGTTCCACCATAATGACAGTGCTGACCACCCGGCTGGTGGCGGCGATGTAGAGGTACATGGGCTCTTTAGCAGTCGGGGCCGCCAAGATAGGTGGGGTAGTCAGCATCTTCTTCACCAGGAGAAAGGCCTTGTCCGCCTTGTCGTTCCACTCAAAGTAAGTGGTTTTCTTCATGAGTTGGTACAGGGGAAGAGCCTTCTCACCCAGCCGACTGATGAAGCGGCTGATCGATGCCAAGCCGCCGGTGAACTTCTGGACATCTCGCAGTCGGGTGGGTCTCTCCATCCTCTCAATGGCCTTGATCTTCACAGGATTGCACTCAATGCCGCACTCTGAGACCAGGAAGCCAAGGAGCTGGCCGGCAGGTACCCTAAAGACGCACTTCTCTGGGTTGAGCTTGATCTGAAAACGGCGCGGATTATCTAATGTTTCCTTGATTTCCTCCAAGAGGGTTCCGCGCTTCTCCGTCTTCACCACAATATCATCTACATAGGCGTGGGCATTTCTGCGAAGTTTCTTGAGGAGGCACTTCTGCATGCAATGCTGAAACGTGGCACCGGCATTTCTCAAGTCAAATATCATAGTCAGGTAGCAGAAGGCTCCGAATGGCGTGATGAAGGCGGTCTTCAGGCGGTCGGCCGGGTCCAGCTTGATCTGGTGATACCCTGAGTAGGCATCCAAAAAACTCAGCAGCTCGCATCCGGCTGTGGAGTCTATCACTTGGTCAATCCGAGGAAAAGCAAACGGATCTTTGGGACAGGCTTTGTTGAGGCTGGTATAGTCAATACACATGCACCACTTGTTGTTCTTCTTCAGTACAAGGACTGGGTTGGCAAGCCACTCTGGAAAAAACACTTCCATAATGAAGCCGTCTGCCAGAAGCTGGGCTATCTCTTCACAAACAATTCTTCTCTTCTCTTCCAACAGTCGGTGGAGGGGCTATTTGACTGGTTTGGCATCTGATCTGACATGCAACTTGTGCTCGGCGAAATCCGTCGGAACACCTGCCATGACTTTGGGAGACCATGCTAAGATGTCCCGATTATCCTAGAGGAAATCGACGAGCTCGCTTTCCTATTTGCTGTCAAGGTTGGCCCCTATGATAGCGTGCCTATCCGGGTGCTCGGGGTCAAAGGGGATCTTGTTTGTTTCTTTGGCCGGCTGGAAGGAGCCCTGGGCCTCTAACTCTTTGGGATCTGGCGACAGGTCCGGCTGCTTGCTAGCCATGGCCACCACTCGGTCCAGGAGCTTCTTCTCAGCAGCAATCACAAGGGACTCGGCCAGCCGGCTGCTAGCTATAGCACAGGCGGCCGACTCTTCTCGTAGTCCCTGGCTATCGTGATAATGCCCTTGGTTCCCAGCATCTTCAACTTGAGGTAGGCATAATGAGGTACTGCCATGAACTTGGCTAGAGCTGGCCGGCCTAGGAGCACATGATAAGGACTCTCCAGGTCAACCACCTCAAACCAAATTGCCTCGCGACAGAAATGATCTTTGTCTCCGAAGAGGACGTCTATCTTGATCTTGCCGATTGGTGAGCAGGAAAGGCAGGGCACAATCCGCTGAAAGACAGTCCGACTGGGATGGAGCTGCTTCTCTTTGATGCAGAAATTCTCCATGGTGTCGCGGCAAAGGATGTTGATGCTGGTACCGCCGTCTATCAGGATCCTTGAGAAACGAGCAGCTCGCCTCTCCATTGCCAGGGTGGCATCCAACACCAGAGCACAGGAACCCGGAGAAGGCATCACCTCCGGGTGGTCTACACGGCTCCAGCTGATGGGCTTCTCGGACCAGTGCATGAACTCTGTGGCATTTGAAGCAACGCCTTTCACTTCGCGGTGCTGCTGGCGTCGGCTGTGCCGGTCACTAGCCGCACTGGTGAAGACGACGTAAGCTCCGTGTTCCTCGGGGTATTCATCTTGGATAGCGCTGACTGCTGGGCTGGCCGCTGGCTGCTGAGGAGGAGGCGGCGGTTGGCCAGCAGGTGGAGGAGGCAGCAGTCCTTCGCCCTTGGAGATTCGGGTGAGCCAGTGGCACTTCCGGGTGGTGTGGTTGCATGGCTTCGCGGCACTGTGGAACCTGCAGGGAGCATCAAGGGTTTTCTCATAGGAGAAGGCGGGAAGCCAAGCAGGCTTTCCTCCCTTCTGATGCTTGGGGCCGGGTTGTCCCTCCGGCTACTAGTCCTCAACTGTCGCCACCTATTGTCTGGTGGGAGCTAGCTGCGGGGCCTTGTTCTTGTTGTCGTTATGTGCCGGTGCCGACTGTTGTCACCAGCCGGCGTCCGGGGAGCCGGGGGACCACCTTTCCGGAAGCATCCACTTGGACCTCCGACTTCATGGAGGAGTTGGCCGTGGTGTACTTGTCTGCTATGATCAGTAGCTCGTCGAGTGTAGCCTTCTCATCGTAGAGGAGTCGGTGCTTGAGTAAGGTGCCCTCTCGGCACCCGGTAGTGAAGTACTCAATGGCTTGCACCTCATGCACCCCTTCGCAGGAGTTGCGCAGTTCGGCCCACCACGTCAAGTAGTCGCGGGTGGACTCGGTCAGGCCTTGAACGCACAGCGAGAGCTGGCGGGGCTTGGGCGGCCGCTTGTAGGTGCTGGTGAAGTTGTGGATAAAGACTTCGGTGAAATCTACCCAACTGTTGACGCTGCGAGGCTTCAGGATGTTCAGCCATGTCCGGGTCGTGCCCTGGAGCATGAGCGGAACGTACTTCACGGCAACGCTCTTGTTGCCATTTGCTATGTTGATGGCTATGGAGTAATCCACCAAGATGTTGTACTTGGGCGTGTCTCTTGGGAGCGAGAACCCTTTGTGGAAGGGCTCGTCGTAAATGCGGGGGCCAAAACAAGGTGGGCCGATTGCATCTTCTTGTTCTAACGCCAGGGATTGCGCCAAGCGGTCGATCCGGTGGCGGGCGTCCTTCTCTCCGACTCCTTCACGGCAGCCTAGCCGGTCACCGAGAGTCGGGTGGTCAACAGGCAATGGGGAGGCATGCCTCTCCCGAAGAGGAGGGGGAGGAGGCAGATGATCGTCCTGCCGTTCCACTGCTCGTGGGCGATCGTCTTGATCACGCTCGATGGTGATGTGCGTCCGACTGCGGCTAGCATCCGACTCTCTGTCTCTCTGGTCGTGGACGTCGCCTGTCGGCGACCCGGAGGTCGCGCCATGCTATCGGTGAGGGGGAAGGTTTTCGGCATGCTGGCCAGGTTCTTCCATGCGGCAACCGGCCTCTTGCTCCGGGGCGGCTGCGTCGATGAGTTGTTGAACACGCTCCATCATGTAGCGACACTCGTCACCCTCCAGGTGGTCCAGCTCGTCTGCTGCCGCCTGGACAGCACGTATGTTCTCCATGGGTGTGGCGTAGACAGGGCGGTCTACCCCAAACATGCTGGCAATGGCAGCGCCACACTGACGGACCATGCCCATGCGGCTGGGCCCGCCAGCAGCCGGCGTGCCACCAACAGCGCGATCGATCTCGCGCTGGTAAGCCTCGGAGAGGCGTCTCATGGTGGCCAACTTCTTGGCTTTCTCGACGAGCGAGACACGGCAGGCTTTTAGCGTTTCGGCGTTGGCATCTGTCGCGATGGGCGTAGATAGGTCCCGCATTGCCGCCTACAGCAGGTCCTGGGTGGCTTCGCCGGAGGCTCCATCGTGGCTGATGACATGCACCTCCGTGAAGGTGCTGCCGCCGCTGTCCGCGCGAGGGAGCAGGTCATCGATGACCACCACGATGGTGGGGAAGGCGTCAAGGGATGTCGTGTGGGAGTCGACAAGCATCCGGTCGGTGGAGCCAACCGACTCTAGGTCAGAGGCTGGCTCGTTGGCAATGTGGAGCTTGCCAAGGAGGTCGATGAGGCAGCTCTCGGAGCTGGCTGCTCCTGCATAAGGTGCGGGCTCGTGGGAGAGGCGGATCTCACCGATGAGATCAGCGAGGCAGGCCGCCGCGTAAGCGACCTCTGCGTCATGCAGTGCATCGGCGCAAACACCATCGGGCGTGCCAGGCTGGCTGCACTCGCTAGGGATAAAAAGGGTTCCCGTCCAGAACAGGTCTCCGGACGACGGTGCACCTAGCCCCACAATGGGCGCCAAATGTTGGGGGTGTCGTGCGACATATGCCAAAGGATGGCTTATCATGGCAGGGGAGAGTAATACGTCGCCAGTGCCTGGGAACGGGATAAGGTGTAGATAGATATGTCGACGCATCTTACCCATGTTTGGGGCTCTCCTTGGAGACAACACCCCTTGTCCTGCTCTGCGGGGTCTCCGCATGATCACTATCTCAACAAGTAGCTACAAGCTTGCTCCTTGAGCTGTTTGGCTTAAGGAGGAAGAAGGGCAAGGCTAGCTCTACTCCTCTCTCTATGTGTGTGTGTGTTATCTAAGAAGCTGAACCCTTTGCGTGGGTGCCCTGGGGGGTTTACATAGGCCTACCCCCAGGGGTACAATGGTAATCCGGCTGGGTGTAGGTCCCAGCCGTCAGTGTCTCTGGTGGCTGGCTTCTCCGCCGGCTGCTGGGGCCCGCCGCCCACTGGGTCCTGCCGGTTGTCTTGTACTTGGCCGACAGGCCGTGCCTGCCACTGGCGGGTCCTGCCGGCTTCTTGTTACTATGGCAGTGCCACTGATGATGTGTGCTTTGTCGGGGAGAGCATGGCTATAGTGCCGGCGCCTGGCGGGCATTTACTGTAGCCATTCCACGTCTCTTCTGGTTAATGGCGCATAGACTTTGAGGGAGGAGTGGGCCGCCTACTAGGAGTTGGCCTCCCCTGCGCTGACTGGTCAGGGCCTGCCGCCTGCTGGCTTCTCACGGACAGGTAGGGCCCGCCACCTGCGGACCATACTGACAGCCCGTCGTGGGGGCGCTGCACCCTAGGCCGTAGGTGATGTCACGGGCTGCGTGGCAACAGTGTCACGCCGGGTTGGGAGTGCCTTCCGAGTACGGGGCACTATGGCCATGTTCCACCCTGGATTCGAGGGTGGAAGGCTGTATTGTAGCCACACCCTGTCTCGTCGTTGTAATGAGGTGCAAACTTTGAGAGAACAAGGTGTCGCCTGCTAGGAGCCGGCCTCTCAGGAGGCCTACTACTAGGAGTCAGCCCACCTCATGGCTGTCTTCTAGGCTCCGCCGCCTTCCAGCAGCCGGCCGTTTGGACCAGCTGGCCCACAAAAGGCGGATGCTTCTCTTCGATGCTTTGAGGGGCGCAGCTAGCCCCGATGTCTTGAAATACCAAGGGGGCCGATGTGGCTACCCGTGATCATTTACTCCGACACTTAGCATTCTGCAAGTTCTCCTTGGCTAGCTCCAGGTCGAGATTGAGTTGGATCTGTTTCTTCTCCAATTCAGCAAACTGAACCCCGAGTTCACAAGATTTCTGCAATCAACGAATAAGACACGTCAGTCAATAGGAACAAAGATCAATTGCTTCTGAGCTATAAGATACAAGTTCAGGTCATTACGGCAAAAACAGTTCGAAGACTACTGCCGAATCAAACATTCAACAGTAGTCTCAGGGACTACACCCGGTGGGTGCACTTGGCATGCCCCCACTGGTTCGACATTCCACTCGACATGGTCCGTCCAGTCGGAGTAAAAAGAGAGGTAACAATTATTCTCAGACCATCGCCGACTGCCCGCAGTCGACCGTGGTCTTGGGGACTACACCCAGTGGGTGCACTTGGCGTGCCCCGACTGGTCCAGATCCCACTCGACATGACCTGTCTGGACTGAGTCGAAGAACTCTAAAGAGACATTTGACGAAGACCCCCGTCGACTCAAAAAATCGACGGCGGTCTCAGGGACTACACCCAGTGGGTGCACTCTGCGTGCCCCCACTGATTCAAGAGTACACTCGACGCGACCTAGTCGACTCAAGTGGAAGAACTATACAGAAAAAGTTAAAGCACCCAGTGGGTGAACGGATGCAAGGTGCAGACTCATGATAGATGCATATTAAAGGTTTGAACATGTTCATCCACGGACATCTTACGAATAATAAAGGAGCAGTTTTCAAGTACCATATCCTAACAGAGCAAAGATCAAGCTGAAGGATCAGTCAGAAATCAACTCACCTGGACATTGGTTTGAAGAGCAGAGCTGACATCGTAGGCATCCTTGCTAGCTTCATGCACCACCTTCATTTGTTCCATCATAATACCTGCTTAGCGTATAGCTTCCTTAGCAACGCTCACTGGGTCCTCTGGGACATGATGGGTAACAAAGAACAGAGTTGGTGGAGCAGTCGAAGTAGTCAGGGGATCTGAGGCATGGAGTTGCATGGACAGAGCAAGGACTTGGGCGGTCGACACAGGATCGGCAAAAGAAACATCAGCCTGAATTGGATCTCCGGATTGCTGGATAACTGGATAACTAGTTCTCGCACTGATGTCGACTGAGGTACCTTGCTAGTAGGCACTCTCCTACTCGAAGTCCCGCCCTTTCTTCCTGTGGTCTTCTGAGACACATCTTCATCATCGTCTGGAAGATCAATGACATTCGGTGGTGCTGCAAAATACTTGACCGCAAGAGTTCAGTCAACTGACAGTACAATTGACAAAATGAGGGCAAGATTGTAGAGTTGTACCCGCTTTGGAAGTGGTCGCGTCTTCAGTCTCCTCATCATCTTGATCCTTATAAATGTCCATGGAGGTCCCAGAAGTAGCAACACTGAAAGTTTCAGAACTCACTCGGTCAAGCGACAGAATGAGTCGACGGTAACATAGAAGTTCCCAAATGATGCAAAAGCAAAGAAAGAAAGCAAAACACTTATGCAGAAGTGACGGGAACATCCACCTTGATCTTGGGTAAGGCCTTCTGACGCTTTGAGGGGCGGTCTTGGGCTGCTTGGCGGCCTTTTCAGACGGTTCCGGAGACGATGTCCGAGTGCATTTTTGCATGTGTGTGCTTGGAGGAACTGCCCTGCCACGCCCGCCCGCAGGGTCTTGAGACTGTTTGGATCGACATTCTGAGCAAGGTGGTGAGTCGACTTCCTCACTGCCCCCCGAGTCGTCACTGTCGTCTTCATGGTCATCGGGGGATTGCCAGTCGGTGCTCTCCGTTCCCTCCTTGACTTGCTCCCCGTTTGGCTTCGAGTACATCTCAGTATAAATCTGCAAGGCAAGAAGTTAAACAAGCATCAATCAAATTCAAGGACAGTCGCAAATCAGAATAAAAAGGCACTCGGTAACAAAGGTCAGACCTTGTCCGGCTCGTTTTCGGCGTCGAATGGTGCAACTCCCCCTGAGGTTGTCTTTATTTCCAGTGATGCTCGCTGCCGTCGCCACCTTCTTTGAGCACTCCAGGGCCGATGTCTTGTCCTTTCCCATGGCGACGGAGTGCGTGCGAGAGAGCGGAGACGACGAAGATTGTGGAGAGCGTGGCGGAGAAGCAGAGGAGGAAGAGGATGATTGGGATGCACTGTGTGTTGCATCGGCCCGGACGCTATTTATGAGACCACTACCGATTGGCTGACGAGTGGGCCCGAGCGATCTTATCATATCCCACAGCCGGCGCTCGCCCGATACATGGAGGAAAAGGCGGCACGAAGATCGAGGCGCCCCCATCTATCCACTCCGATTACTGCGGCGTGCTCCGTCCCGCGCGCTTCCCTGAAATTTCGAATCCCGTGAAATCTGGGAATGGCAAAGCAACCAATCGCGCCGAGGATTTCGTACCATAACTCACCCGAAGATTATCAAGATAACTCACTCGACGACCTCTGAATTGATCAACGCGACTGAAACGAAGCTGAAGCCCCAGCATGACTCCCTGATTCCGGTGAAATGCCTCTGAGGCGTGGAATCGGGTCGAAACCTACTTCAACTCCCTTTTCACTCAGACCTCAATCCATTCGGGGGCTAATGACGATGTCATTAACCTAGGGTAGGGTCATAGGCTTGACCTAGACACCCTACCCAAGGTCACTAACCTAGAGTCAAGAACATTCAAAGTACAACAAAGGATACCGACTGAAGTAGCCTTGGAGTGCAATCCACTAGACTAATTGTCTCACTCGGATACCCCAATTCCATTCGACCAAGAAGAAGTCACTCGACCATACAAGAAACCACTCGGAGTGCGAAAGACCTAAAGCCACTCAGGATGGCAACGGTCAGGCGTTCACCCATAGTCTTTAAGATCATTTATAGCTCTTTATAGCTGGCTTTACTAGTAACGCCATGTCTTAATGTACATTGAACCCTGTAACATGGGATGGCTGGGGTCCTAGCGCACTCTATATAAGACACCCCCTCCTCTGGCACAAGGGTTCGCACCCACTGTAACTTTCACGCATAATCCAGTTGACCAGGCCTCCGGGCACCGAGACATAGGGCTGTAACTTCCTCCGAGAAGGGCCCGAACTCGTAAAACCTTGTGTGCACAACCTCACCGTAGCTAGGATCTTGTGTCCTCCTACGTACCCCCTATTCTATTGTCAGACTTACTCCCTCAACAGCCTCCTCCCGAGAACCGACACCCACGCCCACTAGCGCCCGCTAAGTGGCCTCCTAGGCCACTGGATTTCAAGGCCCATCCCCCTTTTCTTTTAAAAATATAACATATTAATAATAAAAATCAACTAATTAATTAATCAATCAATAAGTTAATAAGATAATTAGTTAACTTACTGAGTTGTTTAATTAGGGTAATTAAGCTAATCAGGGAATGACATGTGGGTCCCATGGACCCAGTTGACCAGTCAACTGGTCAACAGGGCCCAGTGTCAACCTTTTGTGACTCTTTGTGTACACTTGTTGTGTGCACAATAAATTTTTAGACTTTTATTTCCGAATTAAAAATAATTTCAAAATATTGCTAAATTGAGAAATTCATAGAAAACAATCCGTAACTCGGATGGAAAAGTTTTATACATGAAAGTTACTCAGAAAGACGAGACAAATCCAAATATGCGGTCCGTTCGTTCGCCACACGTCCCTATCATAGTGAACGTGCAACCTTCCCCCTCCGGTTCGTTTGTCCGAAAATGCAAACTTTAGGAAAACATTCCCGGATGTTTCCCCCCTTTGCCAAAATCATGTAGCCCCGCGTTAGAACACACGTAGCGCTGCATTTTGTCTTGTCATGCTTAGTATTGCTCTTGTTTGCTCTGTATTCATTGTTTCTTTCTGCTCTTCTCTCCGGTAGACCCTGAGACCGCTGTCGATGACACTGTGATCGTCTACATTACCGACGACTCTTCTTCCTTTTTACCAGAGCTTCTAGGAAAGCAAAACCCCCCACTGATCATTCCGATATCGCCCATTCCCTTCTCTCTTATGCTTGCACTACAACTGTTGCTGCTTTTTGTATGATCCTACTCTAATGCATAGCCTGTTTTTGTTACCTGCTTATTCTAAACTACTTAGTATAGGTTGGTTAGAGATCCATTAGTGACCCCCACCTTGTCCTAGTTGCCCGCTTTATGTTCGATGACTCGATCAATGTGATTGATGTCCAGGCCCGACACCGCACCCCCCTCTTTGACGTACGACTCTGCAGAGTTATTATCAAGTGCCAAGGGTGATACCTCGTTAGCACTTCTGATGTTAACCCTGTAGTGTAGCTATTCGGTCGTCGTCGTCGAGGGTGATTCCTCCTTCACGACTCCCGATAACGACTATGTCGTGCAACCCCTCAAGTGTGGACCAACGAGGGTGATTCCTCCAAGTCCACCTTGATGGTTACATTGAGTGGGAATCCATCGAGGGTGATTCCTCAGGTTTCCCCCTTGTTGTTTCAGACACACTGTTACTTTAACTTACCACAGAACCGTGATGACATCGGGTCGGCCCGGAGGGGTACACGTGAGTGATGTGAAGTCGGGTTGATCTGGACGATACTCACAAGTTTTCCACGCGGTGTGGCCGGGCATTCTTAGCCCTTGCCGCAAGTCCGTGAGACGAGGCGGTGGGACCACATATCGTGGATCATTAATCGTTACCGCGCGCTACCAAGTCACTAACGGTTTGGATATTTGATCCAAGTAGGCCTCTGGACTTTTCGCACTAACCACCACGCGGGGATAAGTATGGGCACTCTACGTCATATGTATCAGCTGAAAGCTCAATGGACGTCAGCTCACCGGTCGCCCACGCAACGTGCAGGAGTGCAAAGGGCGATGGTCCGAAGACCCATATGCGCTTAGGATGTAGACCGGCATGCTGGCCTCTCTATTGAGCCTAGGTAGCACTGCGATGTGTTGATCGGCCGAGGCCTATAATGACCTGATGATGTGTCCTGCCAGAGTTGATCGAGCGTGTTGGGTAAGTTGGTGCACCCCCTGCAGGGAAGATTGATCTGTTCGAATAGCCTTGTCCATGGTAACGGTCGCTCAGAGTTGTATCCTGATTGATACAACTAGAACTGGATACTGAATGTTGAGGCATGTTATGGATATGTGGATCTAGGATTGCTTTCTCGCAGGGAGTGGAGAAAGGATCTCTGGGCGCTAATGTTACAACATGTTTGCTAAATATAAACTGCTATTCTATACTCTTCTGAATGCTGCAAGATGCTTGGAGCTGCTTGAAGATGCTAGTGTTCTATAGGCTAGGCTTTCCCCTTCTATCCTGGCATTCTACAGTTCAGTCCACAGATACAACCCATTCCTTTGATACAGATGCATACTTAGTTTAGATTTGATGTAAGTCTTGCGAGTACTTTGGATGAATACTCACGGTTGCTTTGCTACCTCTTTTTCCCCCATACCCGATTGTTGCGACCAGATGACGGATCCCAGGAGCCAGACGACACCACTGATGACTACTACTACCCTGAGGGTGCCTACTACTGCATGACGGCCGCCAACGACCTGGAGTAGTTAGGAGGCTCCCAGGCAGAAGGACTTGCCTTTTCGATCGTTGTTGCTTTTGTGCTAGCCTTCTTAAGATGGACTTGTTTAGTTTATGTGTGTACTCAGATATTGTTGCTTTCGCCGACTCTTGTGTATTCAAGCTTATGTATTCCAGCCCTCGAGGCCCCTGGCTTGTAATATAAAGGTTGTATTATTTTAATTTGTGTCTAGAGTTGTGTTGTGATATCTTCCCGTGAGTCCTTGATCTTGATCATACACATTTGTGTGTATGATTTAATCGAGGGCGTCACAAGTTGGTATCAGAGTTGAATGCCTGTAGGACCCCCCTTTCCAACTCCTTGGCTGAAGTTGAGTCTAGTCTTTGACAAACTTTTACTAACATTGTTGTGTGGCTTACAGGCCCACATCACAATTGGGTGGTGTTAGGATCTTTTACTCCTCGATCTTTACTCCGGGACTCTCATCTCTCTTCTATTCGGGTTAAATGATTTTACTAACTCCGACTCTAGGTTCTTGTAACTACTTCCTCCCGGAGAGCACCTTCATTCTAGATGATGGCTTGATTCATCAGCAGACCCCTAAGAGATTTGATGTTATCCAGAGAACTTGTGCTCATCGCATGTGCAATTCCCTTCCACCATCAAGCCCTATAGATAACTAGATGCCCTTTCCATTCTTACATTCATCCCCAGTTGCTCTTGTTATTACAAGATACCCCGAAATACTCGTTGTTGTTTCGAGAATCCTTTGTACCTACTGCCTTGTAGTTCCTTGTCGCTGAATGCACCTACGACTTAATCCTCACACATACTGAGGATTTGTTTCTCCTAGTTGTTCATGTGTTTCACCAAAGTCTTCAAAATACTATTCGATCTTTCGAAAATCCTCAATAGCCTTTTGTTCTTGAATTTCTTGCTTGCTTGTGTTATGGTTACTTCCCATATGTCTAGCGGCATTCATTAGTATCCTTTGCCAATGTCATTTTCAGCCTTTGATTCGATATGTTTGTGATTGGTTGCAATCATCATTCGAAACTAGAATTCGTCCCTTTGGCTCAGACATCACTCCGGACATGAGCTGGTTCTGGGCCAATCAAATTGCCATCGATTATACCCCTTAAGTCCAGTTAACTTATCCATCCTTAATCAGAGCATTTGCTTCTAACCCCTTGTTTTGGAAATCATAATTCCTTTGCATTTGAGCATTGAATTAGTCAATTGTTTCTATAAACTGAACTCCTAGCATTCTTTCTTCTTCTAGTTGAGACCGATGCTCACATCAGATCCCTTGTGGTCCATCAGATCCTTTGTTGGATTTTATCTGACAGCATCCTTCATAATTAATAACCTTGTGAGCCTTTCCTCAGATACATAATGCCTTTAGTAAATTGTATCCTCAGCTTTCTCAACCATGCTCTACTTTCGAGCTTGTATAATTTATTCCTGAAGTTTGTGGTAATATGTTCCTAAGATACCCTGATGGGTTGAACTTATGCCTTCCCTAATCCGTGTGAACCTGATAGTTTTCATAGATCATAATCCTTTGGTAATTCACGAGGAAGTTCTTCGCTTTCAAATAATTTTAACAGAGCACTGAATGAAAGGATATGCATTGGAGAAGTGGGAGTCGACCTTGAACTTTGTGTTCATGCCCATGGGCATGGTGTAGATCTTATCATGGAAGCTTCTCCTAAAATTAATTGTCCCCTTGGTATAACTTCTTCTTATATCTAGGATTTGGTCTTTTTGAAATCATAGTTCCGACCATATTGTTCTTCTTTGATCCCAATTCTCGGACAAGTTAAAGTACTTGTCTTCTGCAGATCAATACATCTTCGCAACCTCTATTTTGATCTTCCTTCGAGTATTACCATCCGGTATCTCGAGGATATCAAAGAACCGTGTTGCTTCCCGTGAGTCTTCATCTAGTAATGCTTCTCACTGATTTCATATTTCCCTTTGGTTCTGAGTTATTAGTCACTTGAGAACACCGATAAGTGAATCGATTCTGCACTCCGATTCAATAACCCTAAGTAATTTTCGTTGCTTACGAGTTTAATAATCCTTCAAGTTATTTCTAGCCTGATCGGCTATATCATTATCGTGCTAAATTTTGACTGTACTACTTGGTCCTTCCCGGAGCACAATTTTTGATGATGAGCTAAGCTTACGTCGATCTTCCTCGTCATATCATTTCGCCTTGAACAACAAGCTTGAATTCGAGTTTGTGTCATACCCGTGATTCCAATAACTTTTCGCTTCATCATTCCATTGAATTGATGCCATCCCCGATCGATTACATCTTCATGAAATCTCTTGACAAATGTGTCATGATCATCATCAACATTCTGAGCTCTTCTAGGATATCAATCGAATTCATGATGAGAAATACCATCTGGCCCCTCGATGATTTGTGTTATCATCGACAACAATCTTGCTTTCCCCCAGCAGAAACTTGTTCATATAATCTTGGAAATACATCCTTTTTGACATGTCGGTGGATTATTGCTGAACTCATCGGCCACATCCTCATCTTTTGCTGATAAAACTTCATGAGGTGTTCTAGGAATTCCCGATGGATTCTTTGAGTATCCAAAGTCCGACCTTGCTTGAATACAATGTCAATGCTATCTTGAAGCATGACTGTGGTACTCCGGTCTTCAATAAGGACATTTCAAGCACAATGCTAAATTTTCTTTATCAATTATCCTAACACCGTTGTATGGGTAATGTCATGGAATTCCTCTCCCCTTACCTAAATGGTTTTCTACTTTCTATCCTGTCATGGATATCATGCTCTGCTTGTCCTTGGGAAGGGTATGTTGGAAATATGCCCTAGAGGCAATAATAAAATGATTATTATATTTCCTTGTTCATGATAATTGTCTATTGTTCATGCTTTAATTGTATTATCCGGAAATCATAATACATGTGTGAATACATAGACCACAATGTGTCCCTAGTGAGCCTCTAGTTAACTAGCTCGTTGATCAACATATAGTCATGGTTTCCTGGCTATGAACATGGGGATGTCATTGATAATGGGATCACATCATTAGGAGAATGATGTGATGGACACGACCCAATCCTAAACATAGCACAAGATCCTATAGTTCGTTTGCTAGAGTTTTTCCAATGTCAAGTATCTTTTCCTTAGACCATGAGATCGTGTAACTCCCGGATACCGTAGGAGTGCTCTGGGTATACCAAACGTCACAACGTAACTGGGTGACTATAAAGGTATACTACGGGTATCTCCGAAAGTGTCTGTTGGGTTGACACGGATCAAGACTGGGATTTGTCACTTCGTATGACGGAGAGGTATCTCTGGGCCCACTCGGTAATGCATCATCGTAATGAGCTCAAAGTGACCAAGTGTCTGGTCACGGGATCATGCATTACGGTACGAGTAAAGTGACTTGCCGGTAACGAGATTGAACGACGTATTGGGATACCGACGATCGAATCTCGGGCAAGTAAGGTACCGATTGACAAAGGAAATTGTATACGGGGTTGCTTGAATCCTCGACATCATGATTCATCTGATGAGATCATCGAGGAGTATGTGGGAGCCAACATGGGTATCCAGATCCCGCTGTTGGTTATTGACCGGATAACCATCTCGGTCATGTCTACATGTCTCCCGAACCCGTAGGGTCTACACACTTAAGGTTCGGTGACGCTAGGGTTGTAGAGATATGAATATGCAGTAACCCGAAAGTTGTTCGGAGTCCCGGATGAGATCCTGGACATCACGAGGAGTTCTGGAATGGTCCGGAGGTGAAGAATTATATATAGGAAGTGCAGTTTCGGCCATCGGGAGAGTTTCGGGGTCACCGGTATTGTACCAGGACCACCGGAAGGGTCCCGGGGGTCCACCGGGTGGGGCCATCCATCCCAGAGGGCCCCATGGGCCATAATGGGGAGGGGAACCAGCCCATAGTGGGCTGGTGCGGCCCCCTAGGCCCACCCCATGTGCCTAGGGTTCGAACCCTAGGGATGGGGGGCGCCCCACCTGGCTTGGGGGGCACTCCACCCCTTGGCCGCCGCCCCCCTAGGAGATCCCATCTCCTAGGGCCGGCGCCCCCCCTAGGGGAGCCTATATAAAGGGGGGGAGGGAGGGGGCAGCTACATTTTTTGAGTCTTGGCGCCTCCCTCTACCCTGCTACACCTCTCCCTCTCGCAGTACTACGGCGAAGCCCTGCTGCGGTGACGCCCTGCATCCACCACCACGCTGTCGTGCTGCTGGATTATCATCAACCTCTCCTCCCCCCTTGCTGGATCAAGAAGGAGGAGACGTCATGCTGACTGTACGTGTGTTGAACACGGAGGTGCCGTCCGTTCGGCGCTAGGATCTCCGGTGATTTGGATCACGTGGAGTACGACTTCCTCATCCCCGTCCTTGAACGCTTCCGTGCGTGATCTACAAATGTATGTAGATGCAATCCAGTCACTCGTTGCTAGATGAACTCATAGATGGATCTTGGTGAAACCGTAGGAAAATTTTTGTTTTCTGCAACGTTCCCCAACAGTGGCATCATGAGCTAGGTCTATGCGTAGTTCTCCTTGCACGAGTAGAACACAATTTGTTGTGGGCGTAGATGTTGTCAACTTTCTTGCCGCTAATAGTCTTATCTTACTTCAGCGGTATTGTGGGATGAAGCGGCCCGGACCGACCTTACACGTACGCTTACGTGAGACTGGTTCCACCGACTGACATGCACTAGTTGCATAAGGTGGCTAGCGGGTGTCTATCTCTCCCACTTTAGTTGGAGCGGATTTGATGAAAAGGGTCCTTATGAAGGGTAAATAGAAGTTGACAAATCACGTTGTGGCTATTACGTAGGTAAGAAAACGTTCTTGCTAGAACCCTTTTGCAGCCACGTAAAACTTGCAACAACAATTAGAGGACATCTAACTTGTTTTTGCAGCAAGTGATTTGTGATGTGATATGGCCAAAGTTGTGATGAATGATGAATGGTATATATGTGATGTATGAGATCATGTTCTTGTAATAGGAATCACGACTTGCATGTCGATGAGTATGACAACCGGCAGGAGCCATAGGAGTTGTCTTTATTTTTTTGTATGACCTGCGTGTCATTGAGAAACGCCATGTAAATTACTTTACTTTATTGCTACACGTGTTAGCTGTAGTAGTAGAAGTAATAGTTGGCGAGCAACTTCATGGAGGCACGATGATGGAGATCATGATGATGGAGATCATGGTGTCATGCCGGTGACAAGATGATCATGGAGCCCCAAGATGGATATCAAAGGAGCTATGTGATATTGGCCATATCATGTCACTATTATTATTTGATTGCTTGTGATGTTTATCATGTTTTTGCATCTTGTTTACTTAGAACGGCGGTAGTAAATAAGATGATCCCTCATAATAATTTCAGGAAGGTGTTCCCCCTAACTGTGCACCGTTGCGACAGTTTGTTGTTTCGAAGCACCACGTGATGATCGGGTGTGATAGATTCCAACGTTCACATACAATGGGTGTAAGACAGATTTGCACATGCAAACACTTAGGTTGACTTGACGAGCCTAGCATGTACAGACATGGCCTCGGAACACAGAAGACCGAAAGGTAGAGCATGAGTCGTATAGAAGATACGATCAACATGAAGATGTTCACCGATGTTGACTAGTCCGTCTCACATGATGATCGGACACGGCCTAGTTAACTCGGATCATGTTATACTTAGATGACTGGAGGGATGTCTATCTAAGTGGGAGTTCATTAAATAATTTGATTAGATGAACTTAATTATCGTGAACTTAGTCTAAAATCTTTACAATATGTCTTGTAGATCAAATGGCCAACGTTGTCCTCAACTTCAACGCGTTCCTAGAGAAAAACAAGCTGAAAGACGATGGCAGCAATTATACGGACTGGGTCCGGAACCTGAGGATCATCCTCATAGCTGCAAAGAAAGATTATGTCCTAGAAGCACCGCTAGGTGACGCACCTATCCTGCAGAACCAAGATGTTATGAACGCTTGGCAGACACGTGCTGATGATTACTCCCTCGTTCAGTGCGGCATGCTTTACAACTTAGAACCGGGGCTCCAAAAGCGTTTTGAGAGACATGGAGCATATGAGATGTTCGAAGAGCTGAAAATGGTTTTTCAAGCTCATGCCCGGGTCGAGAGATATGAAGTCTCCGACAAGTTCTTCAGCTGTAAGATGGAGGAAAATAGTTCTGTCAATGAGCACATACTCACTATGTCTGGATTACATAACCACTTGACTCAGCTAGGAGTTAATCTCCCAGATGACGCGGTCATTGACAGAATCCTCCAGTCGCTTCCACCAAGCTACAAGAGCTTTGTGATGAACTTCAATATGCAGGGGATGGAAAAGACCATTCCTGAAGTATTTGCAATGCTGAAATCAGTAGAGGTAGAAGTAAAAAAGGAACATCAAGTGTTGATGGTGAATAAAACCACTAAGTTCAAGAAAGGCAAGGGTAAAAAGAACTTCAAGAAGGACGGCAAGGGAGTTGCCGCATCCGGTAAGCAAGCTATCGGGAAGAAGCCAAAGAATGGACCCAAGCCCGAGACTGAGTGCTTTTATTGCAAGGGAAGTGGTCACTGGAAGCGGAACTGCCCCAAATACTTAGCGGACAAGAAGGCCGACAAAATGAAAGGTATATGTGATATACATGTAATTGATGTGTACCTTACCAGTACTCGTAGTAGCTCCTATGTATTTGATACCGGTGCGGTTGCTCACATTTGTAACTCAAAGCAGGAGCTGCGGAATAAGCGGAGACTGGCGAAGGACGAGGTGACGATGCGCGTCAGGAATGGTTCCAAGGTCAATGCGATCGCCGTCGGCACGCTGCCTCTACATTTACCCACGGGATTAGTTTTAAACCTCAATAATTGTTATTTAGTACCAGCTTTGAGCATGAACATTGTATTAGGATCTCGTTTAATTCGAGATGGCTACTCATTTAAATCCGAGAATAATGGTTGTTCTATTTATATGAGAGATATGTTTTATGGTCATGCTCCTATGGTGAATGGTTTATTCTTAATGAATCTCGAGCGTAATGCTACACATATTCATAGTGTGAATACCAAAAGATGTAAGGTTGATAATGATAGTCCACATACTTGTGGCACTACCGCCTTGGTCACATAGGTGTCAAACGCATGAAGAAGCTCCATACAGATGGACTTTTAGAGTCTCTTGATTATGAATCATTTGACACGTGCGAACCATGCCTCATGGGTAAGATGACCAAGACTCCGTTCTCAGGAACAATGGAGCGAGCAACCAACCTATTGGAAATCATACATACTGATGTGTGCGGTCCAATGAGTGTTGAGGCTCGTGGTGGCTATCGTTATGTTCTCACCCTCACTGATGACTTGAGTAGATATGGGTATATCTACTTAATGAAACACAAGTCTGAAACCTTTGAAAAGTTCAAGGAATTTCAGAGTGAGGTTGAGAATCAACGTGACAGAAAAATCAAGTTTTTGCGATCAGATCGTGGAGGAGAATACTTGAGTCACGAATTTAGTACACACTTAAGAAAATGTGGATAGTTTCACAACTCACGCCGCCTGGAACACCTCAGCGTAATGGTGTGTCCGAACGTCGTAATCGCACTCTATTGGATATGGTGCGATCTATGATGTACCTTACCGATTTACCGCTGTCATTTTGGGGCTATTCTTTAGAGACTGCCGCATTCACTTTAAATAGGGCTCCGTCGAAATCCGTTGAGACGACACCATATGAATTATGGTTTGGGAAGAAACCTAAGCTGTCGTTTCTAAAAGTTTGGGGATGCGATGCTTATGTCAAGAAACTTCAACCTGAAAAGCTCGAACCCAAGTCGGAAAAATGCGTATTCATAGGATACCCTAAAGAAACTATAGGGTATACCTTCTACCTCAGATCCGAAGGCAAGATCTTTGTTGCCAAGAATGGATCCTTTCTAGAGAAGGAGTTTCTCTCGAAAGAAGTAAGTGGGAGGAAAGTAGAACTTGATGAAGTATTACCTCTTGAACCGGAAAGTGGTGCAACTCAGGAAAATGTTCCTCTGGTGCCTGCACCAATTAGAGAGGAAGTTAATGATGATGATCAAGATACTTCTGATCAAGCTCCTACTGAACTTTGAAGGTCCACAAGGACACGTTCTGCACCAGAGTGGTACGGCAACCCTGTCTTGGAAATCATGTTGTTAGACAACGGTGAACCTTCGAACTATGAAGAAGCGATGGCAGGCCCGGATTCCGACAAATGGCTGGAAGCCATGAAATCCGAGATAGGATCCATGTATGAAAACGAAGTATGGACTTTGACTGACTTGCCCGATGATCGGCGAGCCATAGAATATAAATGGATCTTTAAGAAGAAGACAGACGCGGATGGTAATGTGACCATCTATAAAGCTAGGCTTGTCGCTAAGGGTTATCGACAGGTTCAAGGGGTTGACTACGATGAGACATTCTCTCCCGTAGCAAAGCTGAAGTCCGTCTGAATCATGTTAGCAATTGCCGCATATTATGATTATGAGATATGGCAAATGGACGTCAAAACGACATTCCTTAACGGTTATCTTAAGGAAGAACTGTATATGATGCAGCTGGAAGGTTTTGTCGATCCTAAGAATGCTGACAAGGTGTGCAAGATCCAAAGCTCGATTTATGGGCTGGTGCAAGCATCTCGGAGTTGGAACATTCGCTTTGATGAGATGATCAAAGCGTTTGGGTTTCTGCAGACTTATGGAGAAGCCTACGTTTACAAGAAAGTGAGTGGGAGCTCTGTAGCATTTCTCATATTATATGTAGATGACATACTTTTGATGGGAAATGATATAGAGCTTTTGGACAGCATTAAGGCCTACTTGAATAAGAGTTTTTCAATGAAGGACCTTGGAGAAGCTGCTTATATATTAGGCATCAAGATATATAGAGATAGATGAAGACGCCTCATAGGTCTTTCACAAAGCACATACCTTGATAAGATATTGAAGAAGTTCAATATGGATCAGCCTAAGAAGGGGTTCTTGCCTGTGTTGCAAGGTGTGAAATTGAGCTTAGCTCAATGTCCAACCACGGCAGAAGATATAGAAGAGATGAGTGTCATCCCCTATGCCTCAGCCATAGGTTCTATTATGTATGCCATGTTGTGTACCAGACCCGATGTAAACCTTGCCGTAAGTTTGGTAGGTAGGTACCAAAGTAATCCCGACAAGGAACACTGGACAGCGGTCAAGAATATCCTGAAGTACCTGAAAAGGACTGAGGAAATGTTTCTCGTTTATGGAGGTGACGAAGAGCTCGTCGTAAAGGGTTACGTCGACGCTAGCTTCGACACAGATCTGGATGACTCTAAGTCACAAACTGGATACGTGTATATTTTGAATGGTGGGGCAGTTAGCTGGTGCAGTTGCAAGCAAAGCGTTGTGGCGGGATCTACATGTGAAGCGGAGTACATGGCAGCCTCGGAGGCTGCACGAAGCAGTCTGGGTGAAGGAGTTCATTACCGACCTAGGAGTCATACCCAATGCGTCGGGCCCGATGACTCTCTTCTGTGACAACACTGGAGCTATTGCCCTTGCCAAGGAGCCCAGGTTTCACAGGAAGACCAGGCATATCAAGCGTCGCTTCAACTCCATTCGTGAAAGTGTTCAAAATGGATACATAGAGATTTGTAAAGTACATACGGACCTGAATTTAGCAGATCCGTTGACTAAACCTCTCCCTAGAGCAAAACATGATCAACACCAGAATTCCATGGGTGTTCGATTCATCACAATGTAACTAGATGATTGACTCTAGGGCAAGCGGGAGAGTGTTGGAAATATGCCCTAGAGGCAATATAAAATGATTATTATATTTCCTTGTTCATGATAATTGTCTATTGTTCATGCTTTAATTGTATTATCCGAAAATCGTAATACATGTGTGAATACATAGACCATAATGTGTCCCTAGTGAGCCTCTAGTTGACTAGCTCGTTGATCAACAGATAGTCATGGTTTCCTAGCTATGGACATGGGGATGTCATTGATAACGGGGTCACATCATTAGGAGAATGATGTGATGGACAAGACCCAATCCTAAACATAGCATAAGATCGTATAGTTCGTTTGCTAGAGTTTTTCCAATGTCAAGTATCTTTTCCTTAGACCATGAGATCGTGTAACTCCCGGATACCGTAGGAGTGCTCTGGGTATACCAAACGTCACAACATAACTGGGTGACTATAAAGGTATACTACGGGTATCTCCGAAAGTGTCTGTTGGGTTGACACGGATCAAGACTGGGATTTGTCACTTCGTATGACGGAGAGGTATCTCTGGGCCCACTCGGTAATGCATCATCATAATGAGCTCAAAGTGACCAAGTGTCTGGTCACGGGATCATGCATTACGGTACGAGTAAAGTGACTTGCCGGTAACGAGATTGAACGAGGTATTGGGATACCGACGATCGAATCTCGGGCAAGTAACGTACCGATTGACAAAGGGAATTGTATACGGGGTTGCTTGAATCCTCGACATCATGGTTCATCCGATGAGATCATCGAGGAGCATGTGGGAGCCAACATGGGTATCCAGATCCCGCTGTTGGTTATTGACCGGATAGCCATCTCGGTCATGTCTACATGTCTCCCGAACCCGTAGGGTCTACACACTTAAGGTTCGGTGATGCTAGGGTTGTAGAGATATGAATATGCAGTAACCCGAAAGTTGTTCGGAGTCCCGGATGAGATCCTGGACGTCACGAGGAGTTCCGGAATGGTCCGGAGGTGAAGAATTATATATAGGAAGTGCAGTTTCGGCCATCGGGAGAGTTTCGGGGTCACCGGTATTGTACCGGGACCACCGGAAGGGTCCTGGGGGTCCACCGGGTGGGGCCACCCATCCCGGAGGGCCCCATGGGCCATAGTGGGGAGGGGAACCAGCCCATAGTGGGCTGGTGCGCCCCCCTAGGCCCACCCCATGCGCCTAGGGTTGGAACCCTAGGGGTGGGGGGGGGGCGCCCCACCTGGCTTGGGGGGCACTCCACCCCTTGGCCGCCGCCCCCCGTAGGAGGTCCCATCTCCTAGGGCCGGCGCCCCCCCTAGGGGAGCCTATATAAAGGGGGGGAGGGAGGGGGCAACTACATTTTTTAAGTCTTGGCGCCTTCCTCTCCCCTGCTACACCTCTCCCTCTCGCAGTACTACGGCGAAGCCCTGCTGCGGTGACGCCCTGCATCCACCACCACGTCGTCGTGCTGCTGGATCTTCATCAACCTCTCCTCCCCCCTTGCTGGATCAAGAAGGAGGAGACGTCACGCTGATCGTACGTGTGTTAAACACGGAGGTGCCGTCCGTTCGGCGCTAGGATCTCCGGTGATTTGGATCACGTGGAGTACGACTTCCTCATCCCCGTCCTTGAACGCTTCCACGCGTGATCTACAAAGGTATGTAGATGCAATCCAATCACTCGTTGCTAGATGAACTCATAGATGGATCTTGGTATACCCCTGAAATGTGTGTTACACATTTTCCTTTCCATTGTTCTGTTTAATCTGATAATCACATTTTCCTTTCCATTGCTTTGTTTAACCTTTCCTATGATCTATATGATCTAAGCAGTAATATTTTTCTACTTATGTAAACACCTTGGTGTACAACCGTGCCAATAAGACCCTGTTGCTTTTGTTGATGGCATTCCGGTAACCACCGATGGACGAGAACTTCGCCTATTGGTCTGCCCTGTTCAACGAGAAGGAAAGTGGTTCTCTTCGTCCCTCGCCCTTGGTACTAATGTTATTGCCGACATAAATGATAGTCTCGTCTCTAACATGCTTGCTTTCATGATCGTGCAAGATGACAAAGCCCTCCCTACTTTTAACCCACATGGTGGGCCCATAACCCACAGTTCCACAGGATCGAAACCTGACTCTCCTGTACATCCCTGTTTCAAAGTTATCCCTTGCACTTGGTTTCGTATGTAATTCATGGACCCCCTTCCCAGTGATCTATTCTGGTGTCCGACGCAATAATTATTCTCATTGCTCTGAACCCTTTTCACACTCTACTTCAGGCTTCAAACAAATGCTTACCCATTTCAAACTTTCGTACCCTCTTATAATGCTCTCGATGTGTTTCATGTAATCAATTCGAGAGATAATATATGCACCATCCCTTGAGTTAATCATCCGATGCTCAATCTTGTGGAAATCCATCCTGATAGAGTTTTCGCTCTTATCCTTTCATAAGTACGATGGAGTTCCCAAAGGAAGGATGACGACTTCATCATGATGATCTGAAGCAGAGGAATGAAGTCATCAATGTAATGGATCGACCTCTTCAAGAAGAACAACCAAGACCGAGAACACTCCCTAGAATTTCGTAACCAGAACCTTCCCCTTTACTCCACCTCTTAAATCTCGGGACGAGATTTCTTTTAGTGGAGGAGATTTGTAACACCCCCGGTGTCATGCTACATTGACCTCACACTAATGGTGCCATGACATCGCAATTAAATTTCTAAACCTCACTTTGACCCAACAGAGTTCGAATTTAAAAAAAGAGGTTAAACAAATTAAAGATAATATTTATTCAAACAGCAAAACAAAAATGTTTGCTGGGTTGCAAAATTTCACTAACTAATTGTCAAGAATAAACCAACATTTTTTGAATTATTGAAATACCCTTAACATTTTTAAAATTGGACCAACCACTTTTAATTGGTCCATTTCAATTTAAATAAATATTTGTGCTTTTGAAAAAAATTGAAACTAGTTGTGCTAGCTCATAGTATTGCCTGGTATATATTTTCTAGGTATTAGTTTCAACTAAATTATTTTCATAGCCAAAAGAAATATGAAACAGATAGGAAAAACAAAACAGAAAAGAAAGAGAAAAATGGAAATTGGCAATGTGTAACTGGGCCTCTAGTGCATAGGGTGCAGGCCCAGCCCACAGCGCCATTATCTTCCTCCCTGTTCATCCCCAGCATGCTGAACGCTGGCAGTGCGTCCGTGTCGCAGATTGCCACGCACCGGCCATCCCGCGGACCTCCCCGCGAGGATAAGGTGGCCGCCAGATCCCCCTCTGCCCATGGACGAACCCTAGCTCCTCTTTTCTCCTCCTCGCACCACTGCTCTCCCCCCACCCACACCGACGCCACCGTCACCATGCCGTCGTCATTCGCATGCACCGAAGCTACCTCGAGCCATGCCAAGGGGTACAGCGGCTTCGCCCAGGTTGTCTTTGTCAACTACACCGTCGGTTCGAAGCTGGGAGGCCGCCACCATGTCGCCTGCACCAATCTTCCCCGCCACGGCCATCACGAGCCCGTCGTTTGATCCATCACCCTTGACCTCCCTCGGCCTCCACAAGTGCACCAATGGCTCCACCGTGAGCACCCACCCCTTCCCCTTCTCTGGATTGCTCGAATTCACACCATAGCTGGAGATCCATGTCGTCGCACCATTGTCATGGCCAAGTTGTCGCTGATGTGCTCAAGCAGGACGATGAAGTCAACCCCGGGACGAACTAACAGAGTCTACGTGCTCGTGAAGCCCCTAGGGAGCCACCTGACCATCTTGGTCGATGGATCCAAGTCTGAGGCCTCGATCCCGTCGGGCCAGTGCCACCGCATCCCTGCTCATGCTCCCGTGCACCTCTGCCCGCTCGACGCCGGCGCCCTCGCGTGTACCCGTATGCCCCGGACCATGTCCTGCATACTGTTGATGTTGCTTTGCACTCGCCCGCCTTTGCTTCTACTGACTGCTGTTGCTGCCTTGCACTGCCGCTGCAAACTTCTGCTGCTACTGCCGCCTACTACCGTTGTCCACCTTTTGTCCCGCTCCGCCTGCTGCTACGCTACTCCTTCTACGCGCTACTCGCCTGCCGGGGTTACGCTGGTACTTCGCCCTACCGGCCCGCTCTGCCCCCGCTGCAGCGCACATTGTGCCAGTCGTCATTGCCGCCATCCGTCGCTCGCCCCGGCCTCCCTCGCCGCGCCTTGTTGATGCCCCTCGCTACATGATGCCTACGACATAACCTTCTTCGTGTAGACGTTGTTGAGCCTCCAAGTGCAGAGGTTTGTAGGACAGTAGCAAATTTCCCTCAAGTGGATGACCTAAGGTTTATCAATCCGTGGGAGGCGTAGGATGAAGATGGTCTCTCTCAAACAACCCTGCAACCAAATAACAAAGAGTCTGTTGTGCCCCCAACACACCCAATACAATGGTAAATTGTATAGGTGCACTAGTTCGGCGAAGATATGGTGATACAAGTGCAATATGGATAGTAGATAATGGTTTTTGTAATATGAAAATATAAAAACAGCAAGGTAGCAAGTGGTAAAAGTGAGCACAAATGGTATTGCAATGCTAGGAAACAAGTCCTAGGGTTCATACTTTCACTAGTGCAAGTTCTCTCAACAATAATAACATAATAGGATCATATAACTATCCCTCAACGTGCAACAAAGAGTCACTCCAAAGTCACTAATAGCGGAGAAGAAACAAAGAGATTATTGTAGGTTACGAAACCACCTCAAGTTATTCTTTCAGATAGATCTATCATAGAGTTCGTACTATAATAACACCTTAAGACATGAATCAACCAAAACCCTAATGTTACCTAGATACTCCAATGTCACCTCAAGTATCTGTGGTATGATTATACGATATGCATCAAACAATCTCAGATTCATCTATTCAACCAACACACAGAACTTCAAAGAGTGCCCCAAAGTTTCTACCGGAGAGTCAAGATGAAAACGTGTGCCAGCCCCTATGCATAAGTTCACGAGGCCACGGAACTCGCAAGTTGATCACCAAAACATACATCAAGTAGATCACGTGATATCCCATTGTCACCACAGATAAGCACATGCAAGACATGCATCAAGTGTTCTCAAATCCTTAAAGACTCAATCCGATAAGATAACTTCAAAGGGAAAACTCAATCCATTACAAGAGAGTAGAGGGGGAGAAACATCATAAGATCCAACTATAATAGCAAAGCTCGCGATACATCAAGATCGTACCACCTCAAGAACACAAGAGAGAGAGAGAGATCAAACACATAGCTACTGGTACATACCCTCAGCCCCGAGGGTGAACTACTCCCTTCTCATCACGGAGATCGCCGGGATGATGAAGATGGCCACCGGTGAGGGATCCCCCCTCCGACAGGGTGCCGGAACAGGGTCCCGATTGGTTTTTGGTGGCTATAGAGGCTTGCAGCGGCGGAACTCCCGATCTATTCTGTTCCTCGATGTTTCTAGGGTATATGGACATATATAGGCGAAAGAAGTTGGTCAGGGGAGCCATGAGGGGCCCACGAGGGTGGGGGCGCGCCTCCCTGGCTCGTGGCTTCCTCAAAGCTTCCCTGACGTCTACTCCAAGTCTCCTGGATTGCTTCCGTTCCAAAAATAACTCTCCCGAAGGTTTCATTCTGTTTGGACTCCATTTGATATTCCTTTTCTTCGAAACACTGAAATAGGCAAGAAAACAGCAATTTGGGCTGGGCCTTCGGTTAATAGGTTAGTCCCAAAAATAATATAAAAGTGTATAATAAAGCCCATAAACATCCAAAACGGACAATATAATAGCATGGAACAATAAAGAATTATAGATACATTGGGGACGTATCAGCATCCCCAAGCTTAATTCCTGCTCGACCTCGAGTAGGTAAACGATAAAAACATGATTTTTTATGTGGGATGCTTTCTAGAATATTCTTTAATGTATTTTTCTCTATTGTGGCATGAATGTTCAGATCCAAAAGATTCAAGATAAAAGTTTATCGTTGACATAAAAATAATAATACTCCAAATATGCTAATCAAGCAATTATGTCTTATCAAAATACCATAGCTAAAGAAAACTTATCCGTACAAAGTCATATAGTTTGGCCATGCTTCATTTTTGTTGAAAGTGCGTTATATCGACTAGAGGGGGGGTGAATAGGCGATTTTTATGAAAGTCTTCAGAACATGGGAGTTTTGAAGACAAACGATAAAATTAAACCTATTACCATGCAGCGGAAGGTAGACTACACTAGGCAAACCATGGTCAAGTATTCAATGAAGTGAAAGCACAAAGACTAATAGCAGCTAGGTAGTAAGGATCAGGTAGGAAGATATTGTGAAGCCAAACAGAACACGCAGTCACTCAGTGAAGACAAATGATAGAGCAAACATACAATGACTTCACAAGGAGTAACAGTAAGTAAAGTGAAGTGAAGATGAAACCAGTGACTCGTTGAAGACAATGATTTGTTGGACCAGTTCCAGTTGCTGTGACAACTGTACGTCTGGTTGGAGCGGCTAGGTATTTAAACCTTAGGACACACAGTCCTGGACACCCAGTCCTAAACACGCAGCTCAGGACACCCAGTCCTCACCGTATTCTCCTTGAGCTAAGGTCACATAGACCTCGCCCAATCACTCTGGTAAGTCTTCAAGGTAGACTCCCAAACCTTCACAGACTTCGTTCACTGGCAATCCACAATGTCTCTTGGATGCTCAGAACGCGACGCCTAACCGGCTGGAGGATGCACAGTCCTCAAGTGTAATAAGTCTTCAGATCACACAGACAAGAAGACTTAAGTGATGCCCAATTCTCTCTGGCTCTGGTGGTTAGGGCTTTTATCCTCGCAAGGAATTCTCTCTCAAAGGCTTCGAGGTGGGTTGCTCTCAAACGACAAAAGCCATACTTTCAATCTGAGCAGCCAACCGTTTATGGTTGTAGGGGGTGGGCTATTTATAGCCACTTGGCAACCCAACCTGATTTGTCCGAAATGACCCTGAGTCACTAAGGAACTGACACGTGCTCCAACGGTCAGATTTCAAACTCACACGACAACTTTACTTGGGCTACAAGCAAAGCTGACTTGTCCGACTCTGGACAAGATTCGCTCTCATAGTCTTCACTCGAAGACATAGGTTTTTGGTTTAGGCATCACTTTAGTCATTCTGACTGGTTCTCTTGGACCCCACTTAACAGTACGGTGGTTCCTATGACTCAACACAAAAGAAAAAGAACTACGAAAGATCTAAGTCTTCGAGCTCCATAGGCTTCATATAGTGTCTTCTCTTGTCATAGTCTTCAATGTGAATATCTTCATATACCACCTTTGACTTCAATGTCTTCATACATTTTTAGGGGTCATCTCTGGTAGTAAAACCGAATCAATGAGGGACTGCTACCTGTGTTATCCTTCAATTCTCACAAACACATTAGTCCCTCAACTAGGTTTGTCGTCAATACTCCAAAACCAACTAGGAGTGGCACTAGATGCACTTACAATCTCCCCCTTTTTGGTGATTGATGACAAACTAGTTGAAGTTTTCAACGGGGAATATAATCTGTGGAATTGTAAAGGATAAGGAATTGTCTTCATAAGTTGCAAGGGCTCCCCCTGAAGATGTGCATATAAGTTAATTTGCTTTTGGAATGCAAATGCACATGGCAGGTTGTACTTGTGGAGATCCACTTCAACTTATGATGACAATCCACTATGCATGTGAAAGTATATGAAGATAATGCCATGCATAATGGAAAATGGACGTCTGCAGAATGAGCTAAGTGCGGAATTTATCGTCGCACATGCGGAATTTATCTTCGCAAAACAAGGTGGAAAATAAGTAGCAGACGACCATCTAGTTTAAGTGTTACAACTCATAAGAACCAAATGTAGCAAAAATGAGAGTTGTAAGTACGAAGCAAAATATAAAGCACCCGCCCATATGGACCCGCTTGAAGACTATCAATCTCATATGCTTCTCCCCCTTTTGTCAGTAATGACCAAAAATGTTTGAAGACATAGAGCCTCTACTCGTTCCCATGAGGAGTAGGTGAAGTAGCAGGGTTGTTGGTGTTGTTTGGCGGTGCAGAAGAGCTTGGAGGTGCTGAAGGAGGTGGCGGTGAAGTAGCATCGTCTTCTTCCTCAATAATTCTGGCAGTCATTGTGGCAGCAGAGGAAGAGAACTCAGAGTCTTCAAGGGATGGAGTTCCTAGCAGCACAGCCCTTCGAGAAGGTGTGGAGTCAAACTTGAATCTCTCAGAGAAGCCATCCTCTTGAAGATCAGCTTCAGAACACATCATCGTGAGCCCTTTCCATGTGCGGTGACAGGTTTCATGGGCAACGAAAGCATTCTTGGTGGCAAGATTTCGAGTGCGATTAACATCCACCAAGAGGCTTTTCATCTGACGCTTCAGCCAGTCATGATGCCTATCCTGTTTCTGATGTAGAGCCACAAGAAGCTCTCGGTCGTTGAGAACACGAGTGCGCTTCTTGGGTCTTGGAGCAGTGGCACTGTCAGTGGCTTCAGTGGAAGCAGGGTGTGGTGCACGTGTAGTGCCAGCCAAAGGATACACCCGAGAAACTGCTTCAACGCCTTCAACGTTCTGAGTAAAACTCTGATGGTTTGCATTCTGAAGACTTAGAGGTTGCTTGGCAGGCTCAGAATATATGGCTTCAGTAGACATGTCCACGTCAGGCAAGAAGATCCGATGGTTGCGGGCTGAGGGCTGATACAAGATGGCGGAGTGTAGCTTGATCAGCCGCATGACCCAAGGGGCGTAGAACTTCAAACCAAACAGATCAATGCCTGATGCAGCAAGTTGGCGTATGAAGAAGTCCTGTGCATTGAAGCATTTGCCATGAAGTATATAGAAGACCAAAGTCTTCATTGCACCCTGAAGCTTGGCATTTGGAGAGTGCCCTTTGATAGGCCAGAGAGTTCGCGTGATGATGTGATAGATGGTTCTGGGCAGGTACTCAAGGTCTTCAATGAAGAACTCTGTAGGATAAGCAACATCTTGGGGCAATGGCTTCATCATGCTGAGCATTTGACTCAAATCAGGCTCTGGCCGCTGAAAGATGCTCTCAATAGCTTCAGCATGCAGCTGACAGCCTTGCTCGAAGAGATCGCTAGGAGTGGGCAAGCCAGTGAGCTCAATGATGTCAAATGCATTGGCTTCGTGATGAACGTTGCCAGTCATCCACTCCAGGACCCAAGTCTTCGGATCTCTGTTGTACCCTTTGATGTGAAGTGTGGCATAGAATTGTAGCAGCAGCTCCTCATTCCAATGCTCTTCATCAGTAACAAACTGCAGCAGACCCACTTGCTTGAAGCAATCCAACGCTTCTTCTAGATAGGGCAGACCAGCTATAGCTTCAACGTCAAGGCACTTGTGTGGGAAGATGCGACATTGGTTGTAAAGAATGCAAGAGTAATAGCTTCACTGAGGATAGCTCCAGAACCGATCAGATGATATCCTTTCCCTTGAGTAGGGGTTCCTGGAGCTATTAAAGAACGTGTTGTCTGCCCTGAAGCCATTGACGTTGAAGGAGCCAGGTGCTGATGCAGGACCTGGAAACCTTGGCAGTCTTGGGATTGGCTTCTAGACCTGAGGCCTGTGCTCAACATGACAGTTGAATTGGGGACCGGCAGCAGACTCAGGAACAGAAGTGGCGGGATCAGTGGCTTCGCTGTCTTCTGAAGCTTTTGCTGGGGAGGGCTCCACATTAGCTTCATTGTTGGTTGTGGCAGCCTCAAGATTTTCATCCTCCACTTGACTAGCTGGAGGGTCGGTCGCAGGCACGTTCTCCTGGAGAACTGCTTCTTGGTGGAACAGGGGAGTGGGATCTTGTGGTACTTCTTCTTCTACAGCTGATGCAACCGGAATGTCTTCAGTAGAGACTTGAGGCCTTGGACCTTTGCGAAGCCTGCGGAGCGCAGACGATGCCTGTGGAGTTTGAGTGGGCTGGGCCTCATAGTTTTCTTCCTCTTGTGGGCGATCCGCCCATGAAGCATCCTGTGCAATTGGCGTCAGTGGACGACCAATGCTGATGAGTTCTCTGTTTTCAAACTGAGGAAGGACTGCATCATCTTCTACATTGTCATGATGACCAATGTCTTCAGCAGCGATGGGATCAGCTGCTGGAATGTCTTCAGCTTCAGGAGCCTCTGTGGAAGCAGGCTCATGAACTGTTAGTTGACGTTCTGCGTCAGGATGAACCATAGAAATGGGTTCAACTATCAAGGGCTCTGTGGGAGCAGCCCGAGCTTTCTTGGTCTTTCTCTTTTTCTTGGTGGGGGCAGTAGGAGAGGCTTCAGAGTGTTTCCTCTTCCTGGCTTCAGCCTCAGCAGTTCTTGTCTTCTTGAGCTCTGAAGCTATTGACCGTCTCTTTGGCTTCGAGCCAGTCATTCTTGTTGGGAAGACAATCGGAACTTCTTTTTGCCTTGGTGCATCAGGTTTAGCCGTAGCAGGCTTCTTCTTCTTCTTTGCAGCCATCCTGGGGTCGATGCCAGGATGCCCAAGTGCCTTGCGCTTCTCAGCCTCATTATAGGCTTGCACGCATCTGTCAGCCAGAGTCTTCATGCGCTCACGCGAACCCTGAGCTTCTGCACGCTTCTTCACAAAGGCTTCCTTGAGCTCGTGCATCATTTTCTTGAAGTTCTTCACTTCTTGCACGCTGAGCTTGGCCATATGCTTCTTGAACTGAGCCTTTTCATAGTCAATCTTCTGCTTCAGTTCAACAATGCGCTGGGCAATAGCAAGTTCTGAAGCAATGGCGCCTTGGAAGGCGACACTGAGGCCAATGGGTAGCTGCAGATCTTCAAAGCTGATGTTGGGCGTGTCAAACCACTCGTCAATGAAGTTGTGGATGATGGTGACATCAAAGAGAGGCAGATCATTGAAGATTTCTGCTTCTTCTTTGCTCTTGATGAGTTGCTCAAGAGCGTCATCTGCAAGATCTTCATCACTTGACAGATCAATGTCGTCGTTGCGCAGAATGGCAGCAGCTGTTAGCTCTTTGCCAGTGTGAGACAGAGGCATCTTGGCCTGGGGCTTGGAGACGCATGATAAGTCTTCAGACTGCACACTGTCTTCAGGAGGTGCAGTTGCCAATGGCTTCGCCCTTGAGATTTTTGGTGAAGGGGCCGGCTTTGAAGCTTTTGGCTTCTTCAACTGCTTTGGCTTCGGCACTGCAGGCGCGTCATCAGACTCAGTGTCAGCTGCAGGCTCATTCACTGCAGTCCCTTGAACCAAGATGTAGGTGATGAGGCCTTCAAGGTTGGCGAAAGGACCGATGACATTGGGTTCTGCATGTCGTGTGCCATCTGCCCTTGGAGACGAGGGACCAGGGTTGAAGTCTAACCCAAAAGTCTTCTTGTTCTGCTTCACTGAGTTCTGAGCAAACTAGAAGTTGTGCTTGAACAGATTGTCGTCACGACACCATAGCAGTGACGACGAGTGTGCATCAGCAGGCTGTGGTCCATGGACCATGCATGGATAGAAGCCTTGAGCAATGGCTTCATCTCTGGACCTGGCTAGAAGATTCTTGAATAGGATGTCTCCCCATGGTCTCTTGATGGCGTTTTTCTCAGCATACTCCTGGGTCACAAATCTGTATTTGAACCACTGTTCTGCCCAATATCTTCGAATCCATTGGATTCGGGTCTTGCGCTGATTGTAATCCTCTTTAGGATCTGTCTTGTACATTTCTGAGAGTTCATCTGGCAGATCTCTAGAGGTCTCACCATGACACTTTCTGCCACCCTTCCTTGCTGCTTTCTCTGAAGCCATAAACTTTAACTTGAAAGGCTTCAAGACGTTCAAAGGCTTCAAAGGTTTTCGTTTGCTAGACCAATAGGAACTGGCTTCGGGAGAATTTATGTGATGCTGTAAGAATTCACACTGAGAACTGCTAGACGGAGTGGGAGATGAGGCTAAGCAGTTCACTCTTCCGTGCCCTAACTTGGCGACGGAGGACACCTACGGCGACGGCGGAGAGGACGGTGTCCGCGGTCGGCTTGAAGACGGTGTCGGAGAGGTTGCGGTAGCGAAGCACTTCGTCGCCGGCGTCGTCGAGAGCTAGCGGTGGCGCTAGGGTTCGTGCGAGGGTGGAAGAAGAGATAATGACCGCTGTGAGTGTGTATTTATAGGCACAGGGGCGGCACTGTGCTATTACACAGGTGCCCCTGGCGATTTGCATCTGAGGAACACATGGCCATTATGCGGAATTTTGGGGTTTGTTCCACGTCCCACGCACGCCTGGATTGTCGGGTGGTCGTTCCTACTTTTCCGGATTTCATGTGGAGGAATGAACATTGAAAACGGATTTAATGGTTGTCTCTGTATCTTCTGCTGACAAGGACGCAGAGAAGACATTCGACAGTTTCAATAGAATGCATATGACTTGGGGATATAGAGTTTGAGAAAGAAAGCATAGAGAGGTTAGGGTCCGATCACATTCACTTAGTTCAAAAGATTCAACACGAAGACATAGCTATAAGTGAATGCTGTAGAGGACAGAACACTAGTATATATATATATATATATATATATATATATATATATATATATATATATAATCAACATAGTGAAGATAATCATGAATATATGTTGAGATCGAAGCCAAACCAAATGTGAAGACATTGCAAGGTAACGCCATGAGTGAAATACTTCAAAATAGAACGTTTGGTGGTGGCGTTACCCACCGTATAGGAAGTATTAGACCCAGACACGGCGCACAATTATCGTGGCGCTCC